>NC_043969.1:23249060-23284060 GCF_902148855.1 Sphaeramia orbicularis | reverse complement strand
CTTTCTGTTTTACTGTGTAGTGCATTTGCTTTTGAGAGCCACCACTGCTGCTGGTCCGATAAGTCCTGCTGCTGCTCCAACCAGTCCACCCACCACTGCTCCGATCCCCATGAAGAGTGGACCTCCAGCAGTACCTGCAGCCACCCCGATTGCCAAACCAACCTCTGCACTTGTTAGAATCATACCAGGGTAGATGAATTTGTTTTTCTTCTCAGCCTTTTCTCTTGCTTTTCTTTCATATTCTTCATCTAGCCACTTGAGTTTGGCGTCCAGCTCATCTCCTTTAAGTTTCGCTCTCAGGATTTCTTCTTCCCTGCGTTTTTGCTCTTCACTGGCCTTCAGAATCTTCTCTTTTTGTTCTTCGATTGCTCTCTCAGCCTCCCGAAACATTTCATTGGTATAATATCCTCCACCATTGGTAATAACCATCCTTTCTATCTTATTAACCAGCTGAGACACCTGCCTGATATTGTTATCTCTGTTATTGAAGACATGATACCGGCCGTTACAGCTGGCAATGAGGTGCGTAAGTTTTGGACATTGACTTGTAAATTCTTCAATGGTTGTGTTTTGAAGCTGATCACCGTTAGTGAAGAGAACCATGGAGTAATCTGCTGCTTTGTCACCAAACACCTTCTGCAGCAGTTCCACTGTTTTCTGCTCCTCCTCTGTGAATCTGTCCAACTTTATGACAATCAGGAATGCATGGGGCCCGGGGGAGGAGAGGGAGATGCACTTCTTCAGCTCTGTCACCACCTCATACTCTTTGTACTTGGTGTCATAAATTCCAGGTGTGTCAATCACTGCAATTCTGCGTCCATTCACCATTCCTTTAGCTTTTTCACACTCTGATGTGACAGAACGTGGAGCACACCGTGATATGAAGGCTTCTCTTTGCAGGAGTGTGTTTCCTGATGCACTCTTCCCATTGCCTGTTTTTCCAATCAGAATGATGCGGATTTCATCATCTGAGTTTAAACCTGAAAAGAATGTGAGATTTTTAATAAGCTGCGGTCTAAGTCATTTTTAATTTCAGTGTCATTTCAGTTTCATCCAGTCAGCAGTGTCAAAGAGCCTTCACTTCTGTGATTCTCCAACTTAGGGTTGGACCCAAGATGAGTTGAAGAGCTGTTTTTTCTAGGGTCACCAACACCAGAAGAAACAACAAGACAAATAAGATGCAAAAACATGTCAACAAGGTGGGAATGACATGACAAGAAGCACAATGTATAGTATATAAATAAAGATTATCTATCTATCTATCTATCTGTCTGTCTGTCTGTCTGTCTGTCTATTTCGATTAATCACGTTTAAATATCATTCATTTTTAATCTATATTAATTTAATTTTGCATGAACAAACAGACTCAAGAAAGAAGGGAATACACTTTCAACAAATCAACTTGAAACAACTGTTCCATCTTGGGTTTTTTATCCTCATATTTCCATCCAGAGGGCCATCGTGCTGTTTAGTATCTTTCATCCTTATGGGTTGGTTCTGCTGCCTGTCACTACTGGATCAACTTCCCATTTGCGCGACGTTAACTCTACTTGGACAAACTGCCCTAAATGCATTGCCAGAGACATTCAGAGTCCTTCTGTGCTGCAGATGGGTTAATTGTGTTACAATTTTTAATCAGATTAGTCATGATGATGGATTAATCTGCGTGAGTGCGTTAATTTTGACAGCCGTAATAAATAAATAAATAAATAAAATATAGATTTTTTTTATGTTGATTAATAAGATTTTTCATCGTTTTGAAAAATCTATTGTCTGTAGTTGTTTTGTTTTGCATAGTTTACTGAGATACAAATATATGTACTCTATACTATCCCCGCAGTTTATTTTTTCCATTATACCTTCTACATATAGATAAACAATATCATATGTCTGATAAGGTATGTCAGTAGTACGTAAAGAATAACTGTAAATAAAAATTATCATAATGTAAAACCAGTCAAATAACACAAAACAAAGAATGTATGAAATAAATGTGAAATAGCCACTGCTTACCTGTGCTCCTGGGACTAAGGCACAGTCTCTGCTGTTGCTGATCACCTTGATAAGTCATGGTTGTGCAGATTTGACAGCTGAAACAAACGTTACGTCTTCAGCAGATTTTTAAGAAGTAATGCACACAGTACTGAACCGTCCTCTTATTATGCTGACTTCTTTTTCACGTATACTTTCTGTTTTGTAGAAGGCTTGGGTGCGACTTCTGTTGCATTCCATTGTAATTCTATTCAGGACTAATGTGACTGTAATGAAGACGTTCTCTGCTTCCTCTTTACTAATGATCTTTTCCAGTAAACTAGACACTGGAAGGTACATTCTAAAATATATTGTATCTCATCAGAGAAGACAGTGACTCATGTCTTAAAAACACAGAAACCAGCACAGGGTGTATGCAGTGTTCAACTCTTCAACACCTGAACATCCTCTTTAATGAGCATCACTCACTCACCAATAGAGGGAAAGAGCTTGAGGGAGTTTTACTCCAAAATCTAAAATCTAGAATTTGTGAGTTTAGTGCTCATCAGTGTTGAATAATGAAAAGTAAAAAAGAAAAAAAAAGTGTAATCTATCCAGCCCAAAATTGACATAAAACTAACATAGAGGCTGAGGGTTTCAGATTTCAGCATTTTCAAAAAAAAACTGTATTCTGGCGTTATATAATGGAAAAACAGTAGAACATGTCTGGAAAAACCAAAAAGAACCTATTTTAATCTTATATTCTATATTATTCTTATTATTTTAACATATCAATATTTATTTTTTAGGCCCTGAGACTATTTTTATGTTATGAGAATGACTCATCAGTACTGGACAAACTTGTCTGTGTGGAAATTCTGTTTTGTTTACGCTGTTGGAGGTAACATGTATAGTCTAGGTCCATATGCTTGCTGGAACTTTTCTCATGCAAACCTAAATATTTGTCTCTTGTAACTCCATTTTGATCACAGCTTGTGTGCAGACAGTAAGGTCTAGACATTAACAGTGTTTTAAAAAATTAGACACTTTTGGGATTCACTGTATTACAGAATTTTCTCAACAAAAAGTTCAGAAAAGTAAGATAAAGTTATTCTAGGTTGTTTTAAAACTGGAAGCACTTGTTCACAAATGACATTTCCATCAGCTCAGGTTGTGGTGGAAATAATATGATTTATTCCAATTACAAGGGCTGAACCCTGAATATGTGCCACACCAGGAAGGTAAATTTGAAAATAATTCATCACCATGACTGATGTTCTGATCATAACAACAAACATCATCCATTTCTCATCACTTCTGCTAGAAAGTGGCAGTTCCAGTCTGTGAATGGTTTCACTTGCTGTTTATATGTGTATCAAATAACTGTTGAAAGAGATGTACTGTACATGACTCTTTCACTCTTTTCTGACTGTTAAAGTCAACTCATGCACAGATTCACACTATGTAATTTCCATGTCTGATGTAGGACAATGTTGTGGACGTTTTTCTAACCTGATGACCTGAATAACCATTTCAAAAACAGTTACTCTACTGAGTCTAATACCAGTTATTCTATAACTGGAACACATCTACCCTAAAAATGCTAAAAGTGTGTGTGTGTCTGTTTAAATACATTGCCTCTGAATCTGATAAACACAAAAATAAAAAAAAAAAATTAATAAATAAATGCATTTTTCCTCTTGAGCCAATCTACTGCCAAGGAAACTTGAGACAGAGAATCATTAAAGTAAAATCTGTGATGTATGCCACCAACTTTGTAGGGTGTCTAAATCAAATTTTTTAAAAAAATGAATGTTGGGTCCCAAAATACCTGATTTTGTAGCTGAATGATCCTAGGAGAGAAATCTCTGAAATTAATTGGCAACTAACTATTATAGGCCCTGTCATCCAGCTTTTAAAATATAATTGTGTACAATTATTATTTTTATTTTTATTATTATTATTATTTTATTTTATTTTTTTTTAATTAGTGATTGTTAACAAGACAATGTGGACAGAAAAACAACAACACATAAACAAAGGGAAACTCAAACAAATAAACAAACAAACCAAAAACAACAACAACAGAGTACTGACAAATAGCAATGACAACGTCATATTACAATGAAAAAGATCATAAATGTAAATAGCAACTAAACAATATAGCTTGGTTAGGGGCGATAGGGAAAAGGGGAAGAGGGGGGTGTGAATGAAAGTGAGAAAGAGAGAGGGGGGAGTGAGGGGGGAAATAATAATTGTAATAATACAAAAATATATAATAATAATACCAGTAGCCTAATTTGCTAGTATTATTGTGGCGATGTAAAATTATTAATTATTAAATGCCTCCATTCTGCTCATCATGAAACAGAAGTAATTCATTTGTCCACAGTACTGAAACTCATGAGATAATCTTTTGTTATGATTTCGCTCTATATAAATAAAATTTGATTGAAACCTGAAGATAGTTTACCACATCTTTTGGATTAAAAAATAGGTATTTAAGCTTTAACATCAACAGATGAATAATTTTTCACTTTAAGAGTAGACTTTCACCACACTTTTTAGACTATAAAAAGTCAACATGAACGTTTCCATTGATGTTACATTTCCCAGTGTTTGACACTAGAGGGCGGCAGTGCTTTTTAAACCCCTTTGGGTGCACAGAAGAAGGGATTCACTTCCGTGTCAGTTTTATGAACTACTGCAGCTCCCCGGTGCTAAATTAAAGCACTTGGAGTAAAGTTAGCAGCCAGCTGCCACCCTCCAGTTAGTCCAAATGGATTACACTGCAGCTCAAAGTGGGTTCAGACAGCGTAAGTTACGTACGTGATTTAATGGATCAAATGGGTTTTCACTCTTATTCGCTGCCTTTGCTCATCTTTTGTTTGCTAGTTTCCTGGACTAACGTAAACGCAACTGAAGAGTGATGTTAGCCTTTTAGCAATGTGTGATTAAATAACTTGTCACAGGTATCCAACACTAAAAATACAAAGTAACAACCACCAACATTTAAGTTATACAAAAAAAGATTTAAAGTATTTTGGAATTATGAGTAATTTGGTCGTCGGCCCCTTTTGAGCATGTTCTAAATGAAACTCCAGCTACTTTGTGATTTGGCTAAGCTAATTAGCTAAGTAGCGTAAACGTTGACTTTTTGGCTACCGGCTTGAGATTCTCTGTTATAAATGTCTCTTCTGTGCTTTTTTGTAAGGTTTGCATGTAGATGAAGAGTTGAAGCCGAGCTGTGGTATTTTCGGTTCCGTGTTTGTGCTTTATGCTGTACGTCTACTAAACTGTAAACCTTTGAAAGGTCTGCGTTGTGGTGGAGGCTGAAGGTTGTCAGTTTATATTGAAGTTCAGATGTGGAAATCCAGGTCTCAGCCCTGCTTTAACTTTGTCTCAATGACGATTTCATTCATGTTTCCACACATTTAATCGAGTCAGCGCTTTTATTTTATTGTTCTCTGGTGATCCGTGATCGCCCTTCCCTCAGGACATGTTGTGAAAAGAACTTTTTAATCTGCAGAGAATTTGTGACGATGTGCAATATTTATGTAAGTCAACAACTACATGCGTTACGTCACATATTAACAATAAACTACTAAAAATGGACGGAAATAAATGTCTGCTCTAGATCATAGTTCATCATTGTAGGCTATTCTTTACGCCTGGGCTCAACAGGATAATGTGTTTCTTGTAATGAATGCGTGCAGATTTTCTGCTTTTTGAGTAACTTTTGCTTTGCTTTGCTTTGCTTTATTAATTCCTACAAACTAATGCATCCACAAATTTACAGATGATTTCCGCACTTCAGATCTAACCATTGTTTAGCATCTTATACTGTTATAAACCTTTCTCCTTTTTACATTAATGTCCTCCAGAGCCCAATATACGTGCAAGAAACACCACCATGGATTCATCAGAGACCAGTCAGCTTTTTGAAGACACCAGTGGACCTGGGTCACAGCCAGGTTACAGGTGGGAGCATTGATAAGCTGTTGACCCACGCTGTGTACAAGTCAAGAACTACTGATAGTAAAAGAGTGTGTTGGCCCATTGCAAAATATGTTTATTATTGATTGAGTATTGATCTATCCATAAGGTCAGTGTCTTTCAGCTGAACAGTGTTGTATTGTTATCTCATGTTGGCAGGAACCAACAGGCTGGACATCAGGAAGGGTTTCCAGGCCATTCCCTGTTGTCAGACCCCATGTCTAACCTGGCCATGGCTTATGGCAGCTCATTGGCATCACAGGGAAGGGAAATGGTGGATAAGAATGTAAGCTTTCACTTCTGCTGACCAGCATCTTAAATACATTGTCACAGCTTAATTAAAAGTATACAAAATGGCTCTAAAGGGGAGATAATGTGGAGAAGGCCAGTTGAAATAACTGGATTCTGTGCTTGTTTCAGATTGACAGGTTTATCCCCATCTCTAAGCTGAAATACTACTTTGCTGTGGATACAGTATATGTAGGAAAGAAGCTGGGTCTCCTCATTTTCCCTTATATGCATGAGGTAGGTTTGTGCATGGGGTTTTTTTTTGTTTGTTTTGTTTTTTTCATTTACATTTGTCAAAGATCAACGTATGTTTCTGCATGAAGCTTTTCTCATTAGACATATTAGGTACTCTACTTCTTGATCCAGAGATATTGAATATATTGTATTTATATTTCACTTTAAACTGAAGACCTAACAAAAGATTTCTGTTATACTCACGGCACTTCTGTAAAAATGACTCAGAAGTCTTGTGTGTTACCCCCTTTGTTAGTGAAGGGTGATAGGCCATGAGTTGGTTTGTTTATTTAATGTTTTGTTGTCTGTAGTGAAATTCAATAAGCAGGAGAGCCAGCCTCAGCACAAGCAGAGTGGTCATGTGTGCTGCTTTTTGTCTGTTCCTGTGTGGTTGACAAATATGGTCGTTGACTCTTGTCAAGTGGTAAACATTGTGTACATTAGAACAGAAGACTAAGAAAGGCTTTGAAATGTGTGTGTGCGAAAATGTGCTACCTTTTTTGTGGTTTGGCCTGTATAAGTATGTGTTGATGTCTGTTGCAGAACTGGGAGGTGAGTTACCAGCAGGACACTCCTGTGGCTCCACGCTTTGACGTGAATGCTCCTGATCTGTACATTCCTGCCATGGGATTCATCACGTACATACTGGTGGCTGGACTGGCCCTCGGCACACAGAACAGGTCCACATATGTCCAAATTGTCCAGTTTTTTTCCTGTGTTTACTACGCTACTGATGTGACCATTCAAGATAATGGATACCATCCAAATTTATGTAGACTACATCATTTTCTGGCCTTACAGATTTTCCCCAGAGCTGCTGGGAGTTCAGGCCAGCTCAGCGTTCGTGTGGCTGATCATGGAGGTGCTGGCTGTACTTTTGTCTCTCTATTTGGTGACTGTAAACACCGACCTCACCACCATAGACCTGTTGGCTTTCTCTGGATACAAATATGTTGGGTATGTAGCTTTTTCAATTTCAATATCATGTCACCTCTAAGTCTTCAGTAATAACTACTTTTGTAAGGTTAAAAGTTTTTGATGACCTTTTTGACTTTTACCTTCTTGTAGGTTTGCATTCTTTTACATGCAAATGTTTTGAAGTTATCCTGTGTTTTCTGTGAATTTCTAGGATGATTGTTGGTGTAGTAGCCGGTCTGCTGTTTGGAAGGCCAGCGTATTATCTGTCTTTACTGTGGTGCTGTGCTGCTATATTTGTCTTTATGGTGAGTAGTAGCATCTTGAACAGTATTCTTTAAAAGTGTACACAGTTTTATCCTTTTGTCTGCTGTCACTGGAGTTCTCAGCCACACACTCGTTGAAGAGTCAAATCAAAAACTCAGTTTCATAACCTGGTGAAGAAGGCGAGTAAGATCATGGGTACCCCTGCTCCACTCATGCCGCAAGACTTTTTATACAGGCCACCTTTAGGCAGGCAAACGGTATTCTTTCAGACTCATTACATGCCCTGTTTCCAGAGTATGCTCTGTTGACTTCTGGCAGAAGGTACAGAGTCCCGCTGTGCTGGTTCAGCTGTTTTAAACATTCTTTTATTCCTCTCTCAATCAAGCTCATTAATGAGCAGTTAGCTGCAGCTATCAAAAGGAGGCAGCCAATGTTCTGTACAAAGGGATGTATGTATGGGGGGTATGGGTGTATTTTAGGTCTTTTTTTCTTTATATTATTTTATTTATTACATGTCACGTATTTTATGTGTTTTTAGTAGCATGTGGTTTGTTTTATGTGTTGCAATGCAGCTTGTTTTTGCCTGTGTCAAGTCAAATTTCTCCCACGGCAGACGATAAAGTGAACCTTAAACCGTGAACCCAGCCCTCCGCCAAGGCAGATCAGTGCCCCCCTCCCATCGCCATCATTTGTCTAATCATTTGTTTCTTGTGCCAGTATCAGCATTTCCTGAAAATTTTCATCCAAATCTGTCCATAACTTGAGTTATCTTGCACACAGACAAACAGACAAACCAACTCCAGCAAAAACATAACCTCCTTGGTGGAGGTAATAAGGAGAAATTCCACTTAGTCATATATTTAACATGTCAAGTAGATAGGAATGGGGTCTCTGCTTTTCAATCTTTTAATAATCCTATTAGGACTGTGCAATTAATCAAAATTCAATTACGATTTCGATTATTACACTCAACGATTACAAAAATTATGTAATCGAGAAAAAACGATTATTAATTTTGAGTTGTTTTAATTCATGCACACACAAGCTACCATTGACTTGCTCCGCCCCCCTCTAAGCTACAGCTGCCAGCTAGCCGGCAGGTCCACCCACAAGGAAAGGTGTACCTAGTGGTCTGGAAAAATGGCAGGAGAATCACAGCAGAAGTGCTTGGTAAACAAAAAAGGCAAGTCAAATTCAGTTGTATGGAATCACTTTGGGTTTGATGAAGAAGACGAAGAGCAAAAACACACCACGTGCAAAAAGTGTTTCGTAGTTGTGTCCGCACCGACCGCTAACACAACAAACCTTTTTAACCATCTGAAGTTGAACCACCGCCACCTTTATGATTATCTTATGAAAAACCAAAACACAAAAAAACCAACTCCATCTACAACTTTGTCCGCAATGCAATCTTCAATCTCCGAATCTCTTTACGCTGCAATTCCCTACTCATCAACATCGGAGAGACACCAAAAGAAAAACAGAATCCATTGTCCATTACCTGGTTAAAGGTATGTGCTCCATTAACACCACTGACAACTGGGGCTTCAGACAAATGGTGGATACACTGGATAAACGCTGTGTTGTGCCTTCAAGACATCATTTTACATGAGCCGCTACTACATTGAACATACTTGAATTTGTAATTTGCACTTTACAAGAGTTTTTTGGGGGGGTTTTTCTATTGCTACAGTTCTATGGCAAGTCTATAGCAGTTTAATTCCAGTGCACTATTTGTTTACAAAAGGAAACAGACTTGAATTTACAGTATACTTATTTGCGTTCAAAGATTTTTTTTTTGTTTTCGTACAAAAGTGAACATACTTTGTTTTAGTGTTTAAAAGCTTTATTAATGTTTAAAGAGTATATTTTACATTGTTTGGCAAGAAAAAAAAAACAACTTTAACAAATAATCGTTTTTAATAATCGTGATTTCAATTATTGCTAAAATAATCGTGATTATTGTTTTTTCTATAATCGAGCGACCCTAAATCCTATACTTGACTGTTTTCTGTTTTCAGATTCGAACTCTGCGTCTGAAGCTTCTATCCGAGGCAGCGGCAGAGGGGCGGCTGGTGAGAGGAGCCAGAAACCAGCTGAGGATGTACCTCACTATGTCTATAGCAGCAGCGCAGCCCATCTTCATGTACTGGCTCACCTACCATCTCATCAAGTAAAACCTGGAACAAACACACTTGTGCAAAAAGTGCGAAAGACGAACTGCGGTCCAAACGCCATCTCATCCCCTCGAAAACACACATGCACGTCAAATGAACTGGACTCACACAACACACAAATACCCACATTAGTCTGGGCGACGGCCCTCCACTCCCAGACACGACGACAAGCCGCACATTCACTCACAGTCATTCTCGACTCCTACCATCTGTACACGGAGCCAAACAGCACATGCTACACATGCTACAAGGCGATTAGACAAGACACGAGGCATTGTGTCTTCTCTCTCACAGCACCGCCCCATGTCATTAGTATTGCCTTTTTTTATGTATTGTCTTTAAAAATTTGTAGCAAGAGCGAGTGGCTTTATGTTGTTTTTTCTATACTGTGTAATAATTTGTTGAATATGTTTTTTAGGAATATTTAATTATGTATGTTTGTGTATGGCAAAAGTATTTTTGCAGATGTTGCTCGGGGTCTGACATCTCAAACGTGATTTTTCTGAGCCGACTGACGAAAAGCACACTAACCTCACACAAACCGTCCACTAAATGTAAAGGCAAGAAAACTGTTCTCATATCAGCGGATGTCGACATGGGGTTCAACCACCAGACTGTAAGTGTGGATGTTGTCGTACCACCTCTACGTTATGTCCGTATGTGCTTTTGTTTTATGTTTGAGCTTTGCTACCAGAATGTGTAAAGCCACAATGAAATGTCCACTAAACTTTGATATCCTTTTAAAACAAAAAAAAATTAAATTATTGACGCTTTTCATATTGAAAGTAAGATGGAATAAAGAAAGGGAAGAGATGAGCTGATCCATTCTGTGAAAACTGTTAAAGTCTCCTTAAGATACTTGAAAAACTTATATGTGTGAAGTGCTTGTCAATCATCTGTTACAATGAAACATGCAGTTTTCATTTCTGATGTAGCCAATGTTAATATTGTCAAAACAGTGTAAGGTTTACTGCCACTTCAGTTAATTCAGGAAATTATGTCTTCAAACTTCAGGATTTTTTTTTTTTTTTTCAAATGAAACATAAGTACGCAAAAAGCTTTTACCTGAGGTGCCATCTAAAACTTTTTCCAAATGTTTTGCAAAGTGCTTCATAAATAAACTTAGTATGTAAAGCTGCAGCATCTCCTTAAGACCAGGTAATTCTATTTAGCAGGTAATTTAAATACATTCTCATTTATTCATCCTGCTTTTTAAAGTTGGTGAACAGCATGCAACTGTTCAGGACACTGAAGTAGTGATTGTTTTGCGAAATAAAAGATCTGATGGAGCTATGTTTCATGTGCATTCGTCCAGTATTTTTATTTTATTTTTATCAAAGCAGAGTGTGCACTGATTTGGATAAACTAGATTTGATCAACAGATACTGGGTTAAACCCTAGGACACTGTAAACTGAGTAGTAACTGTTTCTGATCTTCCTACAGTACAGTGTAAAAGTATGAGGCTACTTTTAACCCATTAAGACCCAGTGCTGCTTTTGTGGCACTTCCAAATGTTTTTTTCCTTAAGTGATGTATCACCATTTATTATAATATCCTGTTTTTTGTGTTTTTTCAGTGTAAATCATGTATATTTTTATATTTAATTCAATGATAATGTAAAAGTTCATAAAAGCTCAGAGTAAAGTTGAGTTATTATATAAACATCAGAGAAAACTGAAGAAAAAGTGACTTCTTCAGCAAATATATCAACAACTGACTGCGTCCATCCACTGTCATTGATCCAACTCCATGGGTTTTACCGGTGAATCAATATTGTAGAAGATGACGGTGTTTCCACAGTAACTACAGAGCCTCTGAACGTCCAAATGGGTCATATGTGATGACCATGAAAAGAAGACAAACTGTATTTTACACCAATTATTGACATGTATCGATAGGATTAGTGGATCAGCAGATATGAACCAGTTTAGATCAGTAGATGGTTTTGGTCGATGATAGATGTTTGGGCCTTTATGGGTTAAGGATTCAGGAACAAGGAACAGTCAGCCTCTTTAAGATAAAACAAAAGGAAATACAGGAAAAGTGTGCACACTAATGATAATGAATTATCAGAACCAAATGTCTTCTCCAAGCAAAAGTCATTCCAGTGACAAAAAAAATTCCAGTTAACAGTCAAATGGTGTGAATGTGTCATGTTACTGCAGTGCATTTTATATTGCATGCACAAAAGAGTTCAAGAAATGTTAAGTGTAGAGGAACGTCACAATATTACTTTCAGCCGGTAGAGATTTTTTTTTTTTTTTTTTTTTGTAATCTTAACCCTTTCATGCATGAATTATGAGAACCTAATCAAGATTTTTTTTTAAGTGTTTTTATTCCTCTTTCCTCTTTCATTTTTTTTAAGAACCTATTTTTCATGGAGTTGCAAAAATGTCCACTTAGCTGGACACCATGCATTTAATTTTTGAAGCAAAGAAACATGTATTTACTGATATACTGTGAAAACTATGAACATTTTTTTTTTTTTTTTAAGTGCTGCGAATCTGATGTTTTCTGATGTCACATTTTAATGTACTCTAATACTAGTTATTATTCACCTTATGGAGATAATACACAAACAAAACAACTTTTTGTTTAAAAAAAACTCCGTTAAATACAGTCTAATAATAATAACAAGCAACTGATTTACATGAAAACATGTAAGTGCAGATGTGGTTTATCAAGAACAGTAAAGTTACAGTAATGGTATGAATGTCAGTGTATGGGATGATCCACTGTGTTGGCTGATATGGAACTAAAACAATAAAATCCATGAATATACAAAGAACAGCTGTAGAATAACTGTCCACTGTTGTGACCACTGTGCATGAAAGGGTTAATGTAGGTTACAGATCTCCTCTGTATTCTGGTTATATCTTGATGCAGGCACTGAGAAATGTGCGGTCATTATAACTTTGCTCATACAACAAACCTAAAGGTGGTCTAAGAGTTTTGAACAATATTCAATGTTCTATGTGCATTTGAGGTGCTCTATATAACAAATGTTACCACTTGATTTGGGTATTTGTCTGATTAACAAAATAATTCATAATAAATGAAAAAGAAAAATTGTTCAGTAGAAAATTAGATCATATATTCGTACCAGGTTTTATCATGGTTTTAACGGCCTGGCCAAAACAGTCCCACCTGCTCTTTCTTTAAACCAGCTTTAGCTTTGATTATTCACTGTGACATTGTTTCAATAATCTACAGCAGAGGTGTCAAACTCATTTTAGTTCAGGGGCCACATTCGCCCCAGTTAGATCTCAAGTGGGCTGAACCAGTAAAATAGTAACAGTGAAAAAAGTTAAATTATATTATGATCAGGTTTACATCTACAAAGTTTCCTTAAAAATCTGAATAACGTGAAGAACTTGAATTGTCTTAAGAAAAACAAGTGCAATTTTAACAATATTCTGCCTCGATTTATCAGTTTATCATTCACGCATGTGCATTAAAATTGCACAAAACATTTAATAACAGGTAGAATATTGGTAAAATTGCACTTACTTTTCTTAAGTCATTTCCGTTTGTTCCTTTTTGTCCAGGTTATTCACATTTTTTGTAAAAGTATAGTTTGGCAATGTAAACATTTTCATGTAATTTTACTTTTTTACACCTAAAAAACAACGAGAAAATTTGGGGTTGTCATAATTTATAGGTTATAATGATAATATTTGACTGGTTCTGACCCACTTGAAATCTAACTGGACTGTATGTGTCTGTATGTGGAACCTGAATTAAAATGATTTTGACACCTTTGATTGTTAATATCTTCAGTGTAATTTTTGCATTTCACAAATTCATCCCGTGGGCCAGACCGGACCCTTTGGGGGGCTGGATTTGGCCCCCGGGCCACATATTTGACACCTGTGATCTACAGTGTCACAACTATTTATTCCCATCATTTTTAAACAATATTGCTGATCCTAGACCTGACCAACTGAATCAACCCCAGATCATAACACTGCCCCCACAGGCTTGTACTGTAGGCACGAGGCATGATGGGTAATCACTTCATCTATCTCTCTTCTCACCCTAATGCACCCATCACTCTGGACTCCTCAGATCACATGACCTTCTTCCATTGAAACAGTCTAATCTTTAAGCTCACTATTAAACTGATGGTTAAGAAATGAGCAGCTTCTCACATCAGTTAGAGTTAAACAGGTTATAAAATACAGGGTGTCCCAAAAAAACTGACATCATTTAAGATGTCCGTATCGGAGTGACTACATGGTCAGGAGAAATTATACTTATTAGGATTTATTTTGGACATTAAATGTTTTATTCTACAAATTTCAAGTGAAAAATTTATGAATTGATTATTTAATTTATGACATTTTCTAACAAATTCACGTTGCACATTCACATTTGACTGAGTTTGGGCGTACTTCAATACACAGAACGCCTTTTCCGTTGCAGTAAATGGCATGTCTAGTCCTGAAAGCAGAACAATAAAAATTATTACAGTTTTCTTAGCAAAAAAAATTTAAATTAAGTGATGAAATTATGTAAAATTTTTTGGGACACCACATATACGCATCACTGCAGTAGTTATCCAATGGAACGATCTGAACTACGTGCTTAGTTAATTCCAGGGATGTAGTATACAACATGTGTCAAAATAACTACAATCTTGAGAATAAACTGCACGACATTATTGAAGAAAAGAGCATTTATTTAAGGAACGCTTACAATTTGCACCCCTCCTCTAGTGCAGTTTTCAACAAAAACAATGAAAATATAATATATAACTCTAACAATGTCATTAGGTATCCAAAGAAAACATTACTTTGTTCTAAATACACATGTGACTGACACCGGTGCTTTAAATGTATACTTGTAGGATTTAATGATGACTTCACCACATAGTCTTTGCTTATAGCAGTTGAACAAATGAGTGGAAATCACAATTTTAGTTGAATAAATGCAGTCCTTCATCTGCATAAATTCTTACACAGAGCAATGTGAAAAAAAAAAAAACAAAAAACATACACAAGTGTTAAACATGAAGCAGGTGTAGTGTTTTATTCTTTCCAGAAGCCTCTGTTGTGATTAATAGCGTGTACCAGTCTGTCCCGCATCGTCCGCTCAACTGGGTATCTCTGGTAGAGGGGCAGGTACAACAGCAGGTGGCAGGTGAGGGATTCTGGGAAATGGAGTTCAGTGGCATTGGGCAAAACAGCGATGGTCATCTTGACGCTCTCCATACCCAGGAAGGGGACACGGTCACAGCCTGTGAGAAACACTGGAAAAGCAAACGAGACATTACAGCACTAATACATGTCACCACACACTGTAAACCAACATGTTTCAGACTTACACAGGAACCCTTTCTTTTGCTCAGGTGTCAGGTTCTCAAAAACCTCCCAGAAGGTAACAATGTTTGGGTGTTCAGCGTGGTACTCCCCAGAATAAACTGTGTTCTGCATCCAAAAATATAAAGAAAGAATTAAGGTGGAAGGTACTTGAAGGTTCCTGTGTACACGTTTGATAGAACTAACTACAAATTGAATGATTTCTATAAAGCTTTTATATCATTTCTTATGTGTGATTCATATTTTAGATCAATTATATGCTGAAGTTGGATGTTTCTAGAATTTAACTACTCCTCACAAGCGCACATGACTTTTTTTTAACAACTAAATGCTACTTTTCTTTGCTCTTATCTGTTGGTTTTTAAGATAAGATAAAAGATAAGATAATAAGGGAAATTCAGATGTACAGCAGCACAAAACTGCACTTAACTTAATCTAAAATTTCAGTATTTCTCTGTAAATTGAAATATTTACAATATTTAAAGATAAATAGCTGTAATAAAACGTAATGTCAAGGGGATACTTAATGTAAAACTGCTGATATAGAAGTATTTTGTACACTGAATTCTTGTTTTCACTGTGCTATGAATATTAATCTAAAACAAGTGTCCAATAATCTAAAACATCTGGATTTAGATCTCTTTGGTCACAGAATAGTCTCTCATCTCTACAGACCTGCTTGAACACCTCCCAGTCGTAGGTTTCTTGGCCCACCATCACTTCTTGCAGCTCCTCCGGCTGGAAGAAGTCAACTACATCTATGTTACAGACCTTAAAGAAGCCTCTCTTAAAGGCCTCGAACACTCCCTCCACCGATGTGTTAAAGGCGTAGTCGATAAAGGCAGCGACAAACTCTTTCCTGTTAAGATATTAAAAACAATATCAGAAATTGTAACCAAGTGGAAAATATATTCAAGGATGCTTATGAATGTTGCTTTTACTAGTGTGATATTGGGTTACTTTTGTGATATTCAGTTGTAAATACACCGTTGCTGAATAATATTGTTTTCAGACACATTCCTCAGTATTCACCTTTAACCACATACTGAGTCCCAGTTACACTTTATCTATCAAGAATAAATCACATTGTCACTATCATTTCATGAGAAGAGGCAAAAATATTTTATGCCACCTTCATGAGCCTTTGTCATGTATTCCCCTCAGTCAGGCATTTATATGATTAATCTAATAATCAGCTTTACTAATCTATGTCAGGTCCCATGTGAGCGTAGATAGACTGATGTGTTATGTGTTTGTGAAAGAATGGAGGAAAGTGACCAAAAGTGAGACACATTTATCTGGATCTCTTCTTGTATTTCAGCCATTCTTTATGATCTTACTTGTTTGCATTTGTGACAGGTTTTTCACTCTCTTTTGGATCAAGCGCAACTGATTCTCCTCCCCAGGACACCTGCAAATAATTAAAGACATCAATGATTCAGACTGGTATAATTCAGTGAAAGACAAAGCAGAACAGTGATGTGATGGTGGCAGTGTGATCAATCAATCCAATTTTATTTATATAGCGCCAAATCAGAACAAAAGTTATCTCATGACACTTTACATATAGAGTTGGTCGAAACCAGACCAAGGTTATTACCGTGAACGAAAACTAACGAAATGACGAAAACTAGAATTGTAAAAACATTTTCGTTAACTGAAATAAATAAAAACTATAATTAAAAGAAAAAAAGATAACTAACTGAAACTGTATTGTGTGCTTATAAAACTAACTAAAACGTATAAAAATGATAGATAAAATTCCCTTCGTTTTCGTCGGATTGATAAGAAATCGATTTATTTCCCTCAAGCAATTTTAACTGCTTGCACCATATGATATTTAACGGTCCGTCACTTCTCGTTTAGAGTCATCTTCTCATCCCCACTCTACCTGGAAACATGGAGACTAAAGTTGGGAGAAAACAGAATCCTGTCTGGGATTTATTTGAATATGACGGCAAAGAAGATAAAAGATATAAAGAAACTACAACTAAATTAAAACGAAGCATTTAGAAAATAACGAAAACTACTAAAAACTAGCAAACCTGCTCTGAAAACTAATTAAAACTAACTGAATTAGAGGAAAAAAAAGTCAAAACTAAATAAAACTAAACTACAATGAAAAATCCAAAACTATTAGAACCTTGAACCAGACTCTAA
Source organism: Sphaeramia orbicularis (assembly GCF_902148855.1). Taxonomy (NCBI): domain Eukaryota; kingdom Metazoa; phylum Chordata; class Actinopteri; order Kurtiformes; family Apogonidae; genus Sphaeramia; species Sphaeramia orbicularis. Next base: position 23,266,730 of record NC_043969.1, on the reverse strand, counting down.
GCCAATTTACAGAAACCCAACAAAATCCTCCAGGAGCAAACACTAGTGACTGGTGACAGTGGTGAGGAAAAACTTCCTTTGTGATGTGTGTAATGTGACAACTGTGACTTCAACGTACAGTGAAAGTCGTTTGCAGACCTTCAATCACATCGGGAGTGTACTCCTCTAAGATGCACTGCAAGGATCTGAAAACACAGGAAAAGATGAGCTTATCAGACACTTCACACAAGGGACAGACTGACTGATCTGCGCTGTTAGGACTTTTCTCCGCATCAGCAGAGACGGGTGCTGATGGTGGCTGATATCTGAACTGGAAATACTGACTTTGAGGGAAATGTCAATCAATGTCAAGGAAGAAGAAACTCACTGACAGAACTGTATGTCCTCAATATCCATTATGTTTTCAGCTAAACAGGTTTTGAACGGACTAAAACACATCTCTGATTCAGTCATGTCACTAACATTGGGCGAACAAAAACTGTATTAATATAAACAATTATCTTATAAATCTCTCATCTGTTGGGATGTCATTAAATAAGACAATATCAAAAAGAATAAAGCCATACCCTGCTTTCTGTAAATTATCAGAGCATATTTTCTTTCTTGATAAATCACCCACACTCTGAAAACATCTTAAAGGGGTCATATTTTGCTCAACCCACTTTAATTAGTCTTTGGTTCATTTATTTGTGTATTTGGGGACCTTAATAGTTCATAAAGTTTGAATTTGAACCCTCCAGGTGCTGCAAAGCTATCTTTATATTAATTCTAGCAAAAATCAAGTGGATTTCTACAACCTGTTTTAATTCCTGCTTAATTTGTTACATTTTATAACTAGCTACGTCACGACATTTGCACATATAAGGTCAAGACTTCCGACAAACATATCTCAGAGTACTACATAATTGTTTATCAGCAGCACCGGCTGTAGTAAAAACTAAAAATATGTCCAAACTTTGAGCCTTTTACCCAAAACATTCAGTTGTTGGTTGTATTAATGAACACAAGTGGCTGAACAGGACAGAGCAGCACAGTCAACAACCTGGAGGGGGTGGGGTGTGAAGTGGTTTATTTGGATTTAAAGGGCCAGCACTTTAAACGACCCTTTTCTTGTCATTACTAAAAATAGGGTTGAAGATGGACCTGTGGAGGTGAATTAATGAAGTATTCAGACCCAAGCAGAGCATTTACAGTTTATGTAGACCACAGGGAAATGTTTTAAAATGCATAATTCCATTTAAAAAGCTAAAATATCACTCTTTAAAACTAAATCCTAGGAGCCACCAACAGTAGCATTTAGAAAATTTTAACTTACAATAGCCAGGAATGAATACTGAAGTAATGAGTCTTTGACCTTGTTTGTAACCATAGCAACAGCATGGCTTATAAGAGGTTGATACTGGTCTTGAACAGCTCTTGGCTCATAAGGACCTAATCGAAACCATGGTTATGATATTGACGTTTATTAATCTACTATTGATCAACATCTGCTTCATTTCTTATGGTGTCAAATATTTTCCTGTTGTCTATGCAGAAATACACTGGTGTAATGTAATATTCAAATTATTAAAATACATATAAAAAAGATGGTGAGCAAATATAAGTGATGTATGGTCACAATATGTTAGCTTTATAAAAGGCCTGTTTTTGCATATTTCTTTTTTCTATAGATAACAAGCTAACCATCCATGGAATAGTGTTTTTTGTAGGTTTACAGCTGCTTGTTATAATATATACCAGGGGTGTCAAACATGCGGTCCGGGGGCCAAATGCAGCCCACCAAAGGGTCCAGTTCGGCCCCTGGGATGTTTTTGCCAAGTGCAAAAATTCCACAGTCTTGAATTGAATTAATCAAAAGAAAAATTTAGCTTGAATTAAGGAAAGAATCTTGAATTAGGCCCAAAAAAAATTTCAATTAAGTAAAAAAAAAAAAATCTTCAATTAAGCAAAAAAAAAAAAAAGAAAAAATCTTCAATTAAGTAAAAAAAATCTCAAATTTAGCAAAAAATCTTGAATTAAGCCAAAAAAAATCTTCAATTAAGTGAAAAAATCTTGAATTAAGCAAAAAAAAAATCTAGAATTAACAATTTTTTTTTCTTTGTTTTAGTGCAAAAAATAACATTAAATTATGGAAATATTCACATTTACAAACTATCCTGTAACAATTAAATGTGAATAACCTGAACAAATATAAACAACCTGAAATGTCTAAAGAGTCTTTAGTGTCTTTGTAGATCTGATCCATAATGCACATGGACAAATGATAAGTTGAGGAATAATATTGTTAATATTGCACTAAATTTTCTTATGTTTTTTTTAATTTAAATTTCAGTTTTTTCAGTTTTTTTTTTTTTTTTGGATAGTTCATAAAAGTAAGTATTTTCATAATTTAATGTTTTTTTACACTAAAACAAAGACAAAAATTTGGAGTTGTCATTATTTATAGGTTATTATGTTATTATTTTACTGGTCCGGCCCACTTGAGATCAAATTGGGCTGAATGTGTCCCCTGAAAGAAAATGAGTTTGACACCCCTGATATATACAAATAGTAGGTGGAATAACCTTTGGCTTTAGCATACATCCTTTCTGTCAATATTGTCTTGTTTTTCCATGTAATGTACTGTCTTGTTGACAGAAAAAGACTAGCTGAACTGAAATGATATTAACAATAAAATTCAATGGACTGTCCTTCCTATTTTCTACAGGAGGACGCTAAAATGTTCTCCTTCTCACAACAGATGATCTATGTCTTTGACACATGCTTTATGTGTTTAAAGCATTACCTTGCCACTACAGGCTCAAACTCCTTCATGTCGTCTAATGAGGGTTTGACTCTGAGCAGCTTCTTGAAGAGAACCAGAGGGAACGGCAGGTGGACGATGTTGTGGTTGTAGAGAGCCAGGCCACACAAGACCCCAAACACAAAGTAACTCTTCTCCTCAACTTTTGGCTGGATGGCAGACGACAAATGGAAAGTAAGCATTTAGTACCATCTATGAACTGCATGGTTTGGGTTAGAGAGCAGAAGAGAATAATTAGGAAAACAGAATTATAAGTTCACATCAGTTATGTTTTTCTTTCTTTTAATCAATCTAGTCAGCCATGCACTTGTTTTCAATGATGCTGAGAGAATGAAAAATACACACACAGAAATGTACTTGTGATGTCTTTAGGTCAAAAACCTAATTATTTCATATATTGAATAAATTATTTGATTAAGTTATAATAAATAAATAAATAAATAAATAAGTTGATTTTATGTTAAAAACTGTTAAAATGCAGTGGTTTTGAAACTTGATAAGAGTGAGATATAATTTCCTAAAAGGATCTTTGTGCTAGTCATGAGCTATAGTTTAATGCTGAGTGAGTGCTCTTTTTTAGAGATGATCTTTGACATGTTTACTGGAGGACCTGCTAGTCTCACTGCAAATTGAAGTCAAAAACAACTCATGGATGAACTGAGTGTGCTCTAGATGCTTGTGCCTTGGGAAACTTTTGTCCTTTTACAAAAAAAAAGAAACTACATAAAAGAGAACCTCCACATTAAGAAAGCAAGCCTTGTTTGGATTCTTCCTCATTTTGTTCACTGGTTCTCTAGCTTCACAGTCACATGTTGTGAGGACAGCACAATATTACCCAACAAAAAAGTGAAAATATCAAAGTTGTTTTTAATTATTATTTTAAACTGACTTGGAGGTACGATGGTGTTAAGGTTTAAATAATGTATTTTGAGTAATGTTTTAGGTTTTTAACTAAATACTTTTACCTTGGGGGGGAACCAGGCCAGAGTTTTGTGTTCATTGTACATGAACATTCCAGACTCTGGAGCCATCAGCTCATCGAACACATGGAGGAAGAAATCCCTTTTGTTGACGTTGGTCACCTTCCTGTCATCCACAAACTGCACCTAAGAAAGAAAAGAATCATGCTATTATCAGTGCCATTGAGTTTTTTCACTTTCAGAGTAGTGCATACTGAATAAACAACAGCTCATATAACCTTCATCCACATACTCAACACAAGTTGGGTTATGGAATTTAAGGAAATATAGGTTTTATTCCATAATCCAAACAACATATTATATTTCCACTGGCTGAGCAAAATCTCAAACTGAACCCTCATTTAGTGATCTGTGTTCTGTGATGATGTTGCTTCATTGCAGGTAGAAAATGGCGTATTGAATCTGGAGAAAAGTGCACACAAATAATTTATTCAGCATTCAGTTTCAGAATTGGGCAGCACGATTCGGTTAAAAAAAGTCATTTGCAATTATTTTGGACAATGTTGAAATGGGAACTTGAACTACAAAAACATTATTAAAAAAACTCCTAAACAATAAAAATGTAGTAATTTTAATGTGGACTTCTACACCTCTTTGTTCAGTGTCAGTGCCCACACCCACATTAGGGTTGTAAACTGCAGCCTTGTGTGATTATACTGTCACAGTCTGACATTATGTTAACATTTTAATGAACTGTGCAGGTTTGCTTGAGAATGCTAAGGTTTATGTTCATGTTTACCTGAAGCTGCCTTTCAAAGGCGCTGTGGTCAGCTGCACTGATCTGTCTGAAGGTGTCCTCGACCAGGTGAGGTCGTCTCAGAGTTAACTGGAAGATCGGTGCCGGAGGAGAGTCTGCAGAGTTCACAAACGACTCATGAGGCCACGCCAATGCCAGGTCATGCATGAAATGGTGGATCCACTGAAATCACAAAACCACACTTTTATTAATAGTCAAAATGTATAAGAGACTTTATTTCATGCAATTTATAGCTTTATATATTTAGAAAATCATTTAAGTAGTACCTTCGTGAAGTAGGCAAAGATGTTGAAGACTGCAACCTTGCAAATCGGAGTCAACAAGAACGGGTAGCGGCAGAAGATGGCAGGTGTGTTGGCATCATCCTTTAATAAAACGTAAATTATAAACTGTACACAGAAAGTAATTCAGCAAGAGACAGAAAAGAACATGTAATATTTTAAAGGGAAGCAAAGGTAACATCTAATGTTGTATGTAGACAAAAAGGAAAATACGTATCGTTAGCCTCATAGCATAAAGGTCATATTTTTGGCCAAACTGTGATATCTGCATAACTGTATTCTCCTAACACTGCTGATGAATTTTTCATCACTGGCTATGACCTGAAAAAATATGACTTAGGCAATGATGCTATGAGGCTAATGATAGTCACAACCTAGTTTATGTGGTCAGTTGGTTGCAGTCTACCATTTCACCACTAGATGTCACTAAATATCACACACTGAGGCTTTAGGTACTTATAACTAGTCTGATACTGTTAGTAAAACGGGAACTTTGGTTGATTTCATTTGAGACAATGTGCCTAACGGTATATATAATATATAAAGACATAAAACACCGGGAGTGATACGTTTATTTTAAATGTCTTAAAAAAAAAAAAAAAAAAACATCATGAACTTCACTGAATGTGTGTTTAGTTCTTTTAAACTGTAACTGAAGCGTGTAGTTTTACCTCATTTTTAGAGAACAAAACCCACAAAGAGACATCTTCCAGAGGCACGATATTTGCAATGATTTCTTCCACATAAAAGGTGCTCAGTGGGACTTTGTAGGATTTTCCTGATTTGTTCACCTGTCAAAGAATACATACAATAATAATGCTTTGAAATCTGGATTATTCTCTAGTATATAAAGAAGTCTCCAAACCCTATATGTTTTTCAAACAGTCTTGACTTGATAAATTGTCCCTTAGTCCCATAATCAACATTGTGATTTTCTACACAAATACAAAGTGAAACATCTGAATAGATCTGACTCTAAACCCTCTGATGGTTTCATTAGTGGCTTTTCCATTGGACATCTGTGCAAAACTTTACCGATATTTACTAAATTTCAAACAGAAGTGCGTAATGTTGGTTTTTTCATTAAATCACAAATGCAATGATTTGTTTATTTATTATTGCGAGATGACATGAGATGTCATTCCATAAACATGGTGACGAACATAAATATCACATTGATTTATGGACATATTCATAATTATTATTAAATATTACCCCTCTATCCTGTCCTAAATTCAAAAATGATTTGGTTTCCTGGTGTGTCCACACATACTGCACCATGTTTCTTTTAAATCTCTTCTTTTCCGCTTGTTGTAACATTTGTCAACATCTGTTTTTTTTTTTGTTCACATGATTCTAGTTGCGGAAAAAGTTCTTTCCATTGCAGTTTTGTGCGATATATCAATGTCGCTATGCCCAAAAAACCACTTCTTGCCAGTGCAAACATTTTATATCAAAATACGAGAGTTTTGGCAAAATTGCCTTTTTTTCCATTAGGCCAATTTTTATGCACAAGTTACATCACATAATTTGAAGGTCAATGGAAAAGCAAGTAGTGAAGACTTAACCATGTTGTTAATGATGTCAATTAATTGTGCAAACTCTGAGTGTGCTATTAAGGCAACAATGTATGACAATAGATGACAAAACTAACTATATACACTACTTCTAAAATATACAAATGTGTGAGTGCAACCTGTTCATAAAACACACAGCTGAGCCAGACCCTGAACTGTTGTTTTTCCATTTGGCAAATTTTTATGCACAAGTTACAGTCGCGCAAATTGAGGGTCAATGGAAAAGACCTTCACCTTGTAGAGTAGTTTAAGGGCTTCCAGCAAGTATTTGACTCCAGGGTTGTGAGTCGCCAGGAGGCCATTTTTTAACATGAAGGCCAGAGCTTTTTTGAATACGGAGATGTGCTTCATCAGTATGGTGGGTGTCACAGAAGACCACCAGGTTCCTACAGACACATAAGTCAGAACATATTTTATATTAAATTCTACATGTTGGGTAGTGCTGGCATTAACAGGAGGACTTTTGGACAAAATCATAAATAAAGAAGTAATAAGTAGTAATTGTTTACTTAGTGTTTTCAAAGCCTTCTCATTCAGCTCTGTTATACTGATTGCCAGGGCCAACACATCATTCATGACGTGCGAGTCGTTTTGGAGAACAGGTAACGTCAGCAGAATCAGGAAGATCTCTGGAGACCTCAAAAACTCTCTTGCAGTGTACAGCAAATCCATGTGGACCTGTAGGTTCAACTGCACAAAAAACTGATTTTTCAGATACAGTCACAAAAAAAAAAAAAAAAAAAAAAAAAAAAATAGTAGACCCCCCTTGTTTTCTTTAATTTGTTGTTCATTTTAATGCCTGGTACAACTAAAGGTACATTTGTTTGGACAAATATAATATAATAAGAGCGGATATCTAGTCATTTTCCATCGTTTTCTTTATAATAACCAAAATCACTTAAGTTCTTGCATTAACAGGTATGTCATTGTACTGACAAAAACAGTGCTTTTAGGCATGCCATGTTTTCTTTTCTGTCTAATTTTAGTCACATGATGCCACACAGGAGTTAGTACTCGATTGTATAACCATTGTTTTTGATGACTTTTGATGGTCTAATAATTTTTTCTGCGACTATATAATGGGCTCTGCAGCAATATTTCATATATACACAGAGAGAAAAAGAGATTTGTTAAAATAATGTGTATAATTGTTTTAAAGTGTGCTCGTAACTGATTGTTGGATCCATGGTATGGCCATCAGTTGGTCAAAAGCTCGACTGGCTGCCTCCAGGTCCACAGTTAAAGCACCTGCTTCTGCTGGACACTTACTGTTGACCAAAGCATTAAAAGAAACAGGTACACGGAAACAAAATGATTTAAGTATTATTTTAAATTCGTATTTGATTATTTTTGTTAGTAAATTAACAACTAGCAGCTATAAAATACTCACTTAGCTTTGGTGAAACTTGCAACAAGACTTGAACTTGTGAAAAACATTGACAGTATTTCTCTGTTGAAGACAGTTGAGCATTCAGAGGGACTGATCAATACTGCAGTTTCTTTATATTTGACATTTTATTTACGTAGAATAACAGCACAACAATGAATGAGGACCTCTTTGTCACCATGCTCTGTGGTGTTGCCAGCCATCTTTGCACTGTTGTCTCCTCAACTCGTCCAATTATCTGATTTTGATGCGAATTCTTTAAAGGAAAATTATATAAGAAAGGTTAACAGTGTTTACAGCAGAAGAATCCACTTAAAATAAGTCAACTCTGATGTGGCCTTTTAAAAAAAACAAACACATGATTGTGGTTATTTTTCAGTGATATTTCAGCACTTTTACCTTTGCAGATGAAATGTAAGCAAAGTTCGTATTCCATCCAGCTGCGATTTTCAAGTCTGTTTAATGAAACAAAGGCAAATAAATTCAGACATGTAGTTTGAGTCTGAATATCATCTTAAATTGACATATTAGAAATAAACATGAGACAAAATCCCCTCCAAAACACTAATGAATCAAATCAAGGTAATTACTTAATTCGACTAAAAATTTCACTATTGACAGGTAATTAGAAAAATAAAGATAACTGCGTCATTAAGCACACACAGAACACATACCAGTGGGAACGACTGCTGCACTGTCAGTGGTCCATGGGAGCTGGACTAGACTGGGGGTCAGACTATTTTCAGGTCGTCCATTTCCAATCTGACCTTTGACCCCATTACCAAAGGCCCACAGCTGGCCTGAGGAGCTCAAAACTAGAGTGTGATGCCTAGAAGAGACGACCCAGTTATGATGAAATTTTTTTTTTGTCAGTATAGTGTTTTAGATGCAGATACTGTACATTTAAGCCATCACTAGCTGAAACATGCAGAAACACACCACACACTGCAAACAAACAGCAGTGGGCTGCCATGTCAGGCGCCAGGGGGCAAATGAGGGGGTTAAGTGCCTTGCTCAAGGGCATATCAGCCCCTGAGCCAACAACCTTTGGTCATAAACCACAGGGTTCCTACAGGTTTCTACAAGTTAAATTTAAGACTTTTTAAGACCTTTTTAAGACTACTTAGAACAGGATTTCATGCCTGTTTCACAGCCATACTGGCAAAAATCTGTGACTCCTAGAGTTCAGGAAAATTTACAAATTTACTCCAACGGCTTGATTCCTTCTGTTCAGAGTCATTTCTCACCAGGGGCTGCAAAGTTAGCAACTGGTTCCTAATTTCAATATAAACTGTCCGGTTGGAGCAGGTGGAAGTGAGTCGACTAAAGTTACTTTCTTTGCAGTTTGGACAAACACATTTCAACACAATACAGTCAACAAGTTTAAGGCAACATCATTTAAGACCTACCATATCAAACTGAATACCTTCTAAAGACTTTTTTAAGGTATTAAATGCAGACTTGTAAACTCAATACTTTTAAGACCCTGAGGGAACCCTGCAAACCAAGTCTCCTTCTCGGCCACAGTTGCTTCTAAAAATAACTCAGCTGTTCCTGCCCGGTTTCGAACCGAGGACCTTTCGCGTGTTAGGCGAACGTGATAACCACTACACTACAGGAACTGGCTGGGGTAAAATAAGAATCAGCAGAATACATGCTATGTTTTCTGGAGCTCCAACTAAAACTTCCTGTAACCCACCTTAAAGAACCCCTGATCTCCCCCACCCACACCATACCACCCACCCACAACTACCATCCAGCCCCACTCCCAGCAAGAACTGCATTATGTGCAGTAATTATTTCAGGTTTTTTTTCAGCTCTTCCTATTTTACTTTAGGCAAGGCAGGTTTATTTCTATAGCACATTTCATGTACAAGACAATTCAAAGTGCTTTACATAAAACATTAAAAGCATTACAGCAGAAGCAATAAAAAGTATAGGTATGAGAGAAACAAACAAACAAACAAAACAAAATCAGATAAATCGATAAAACAGATAAAAACTTAAAAGAATACAAACTCTATTCAAATGCAGCTGAGAACAGGTGGGTCTTTAACCTGGATTTAAATAAACTGAGTGTTTCAGCTGAACTGAGGTTTTCTGGGAGTTTGTTCCAGACATGTGGAGCATAGAAGCTGAACGCAGCTTCTCTGTGTCTGGTTCTGACCCTGGGAACTGACAACAGACCGGATCCAGATAACCTGAGGGGTCTGGCAGGTTCTTACTGGGTCAGGAGGTCACTGATATATTTTGGTCCTAAAGCATTCAGAGCTTTATAGACCAGCAACAGAACTGTAAAGTCTATCCTCTGACGGACAGGCAGCCAGTGGAAGGACCTCAGAGTTGGACTAATGTACTAATTTACTACTGAGAAACTTTTCTATATACCTGTATATACTTATTGTATTGTTGTGATTGTGGATTTTATGTGAGCTGCTGGACACCTTCAATATTCTAGTCAGACACAACCCAGTCACTATAAACAATTATTAACTAACCCTAACCCAGATCCTTCCCCCTCTCATGTCATCTTTCCAGTCTACCTACATTATTTAGAAGTATTTTTAAACAAAACAAAAAAAAAAAAATTTGGACTAAAATCTCATTTTTTTTTCCCAGACCACATTACCCCCCCCCCCCCCCCCCTTTACGATTTTCCGTACTGATGGTCGAAAATTACCCTCTTGAAAAATGGTTTCAAACAGTCTGAAATACCTCACATGTGACTAACTGATGCCTTTGGGATTGTTTAGAAGTATTTCTAAGCAAAAAAAAAGCTGGATCAAAATCTCTTTTTTTTTTTCCCGGACCACATACCACCCCCCCCACCCCACCCCCCCCACCCCCTTATGATTTTCTCTATCAGTAGTTGAAAATGACCCCCTTCAAAAATGGATTTACACTGGATTGGCAAAAAGCCCAGAAATAAATAAATAAATAAATATGTTGTGATAAAACACAGTGACTCTTTACCTGCCACATGCGATTTGTGAGGCACGTCCACCCAAACCCTCCACAAGTCTGGGTCTCACTTCATTACCAGATGAGTTATGACCCAGCTGACCATGACGTCCATCTCCAAAAGTGAACACCTTCCCATCCTAACAACAGAATTAATTAAACAGTTGTAATTACAGAGTTATAACTATAGTGTTCCATATTCTTTACACTGGATGAGTATTATCTGGCCAGGCTGAAGCAGGCGTTGGTACCTTTGTTAACACAGCTGTATGTGCTTCTCCACAGCTTATGAAAGAAACACCTAGAGGTCTGAGAGCAGGTACCATGCAGATGTTGAACCTACCTGAACAAACGACAAAACATGGATGACAGGCTAAGTTCAAAGTATTCTGCAACAGATAAGTGGCTTAAATTGCAGCAGTTATTGTCTCTGTCAGCAGATGGCACAGGTTGACTTGTGAAACTGGTCTGACAAAGGCCAGCCAGCTCCTGTATGATGCAACATGTGCTGTGTGCTACATGTCAAAGACTGAATGAATAACTGGGTGTTTTTATACCCTTCTCGTCGACCCTGTTGAGGCCCAGCTGACCCACTTTATTGGCCCCACAGCAGTACACCAGGCCTGGCAGAGTGAGGACCAGGGTGTATTCTGCTCCAGCAGCGATCTGGCTCACTGCGACACCGATCAGGGAGTGGATCAGGACCGGTGTGTACTGCAGTGACACCTCCTTCCCAAGACCCAGCTGACCATGACTGTTCTGACCCCAGGAAAAGACATCTCCACCTGGAAAACAGTCCAGAAAAAAAACAATCAATAGGTAAGCGAAGGTGAGTTTATATAGCACATATCATACTTGTTGTGCTTTACAGTGCTTAAACAATAGAATAAAAGAATATTAAAAATGCAATTAGAAGAGAATAAAGGATACATAAAACAGTAATAGATTAGGATAAAAAAAAATAACAGTACTGTGGCACAAAATATCAGTTTGTCTACTACCACAGAGCCAATCAGCGCCCTCGTTATATCATGTGTAGACTGGTAACTGGTCACATCCTGAAACGTCACGTCCCAAAAAGTACCATGGCAATCAGAGAGCAAATAGGGGGAACCTAAAGACGGTGGAGACTTAGTTCACTAGGTGACACTACAGACTAAAATATGGAAGACTCAGGTTTGATTCCCAGTCAAAGCAGCATTTTTTTTTCTGCAGATTTTCAAACGGGGGGGCACAGTGCCAGTAGGTAAATACGACATGGATATAAATCAGCCACTGGGACAACGTTCAGAGTGCAGAATTCGGAGCACTGCACTCAATACACAGAACTGACACAGAACTGAGAAGTCACACGGTACACTGCCGCATCTAACCTGTAGCTCCGCCCACCTTCTCCAGCCTCACTAATTGCACACAGCAAAGAACACCATAAAACAACAACATATAGAGCATTTACAACAATAATTCCTATTCTATACTATATACTATCATTAATTTCTCGTTTCTTCCATCGATTGCCACAGTACTGTGGTAGCAAAATCCACAAAAGAATGCACTGAAGTATACGCCATATATCACCACAGTACTGTGGCAACAAGAGGATAATGAGTTCATGGAACAGTATCCATGATTGGCTCTAGTACAAATGCTAACATTTCATTGGCTCTGTGGCAACAGACAAACTGATATTTCGTGCCACAGTACTGTGGCAGTAGCCACTGCCATAAAATAATGTCATTAAATCTATATTAAAGTGATTAAAAGGAAATGCAGTTTTCTAGATTTACAGATTAACATCAGATCCACCTCTTGCCTATTAAGCTGTATGTAACTCTGAATAAAAGCCCCGTGTCTCCCAGTCACTGACTATAGCTAAAAGTGTGTTGTACATCATCTTATGTGTTTTGGGGATTCTGGAATAAAAATAGAGAAAAAAAAGAGCAATGAGGTCATTTTCACCTCCATTGCCAGGCCTAAACCATTCAGTGATTTTTATTTATTTTTTATGAACCAGGTAAGTTCGGACCTTCTTGCTGTGAGGCAACAGTGCTAACCACTGCACCACCGTACTGCCGTTTGTAGATTTGTAGACAAGTAGCTACACTTTCAAATCTGTTCCATAACTAACCTGAAGCCAGTGTAAAGATGTTGGACCTGGTTTAATGTGTTCTGGTCTAATGGTCCTGGTTCTGAATGAGCTGCAGCTGTTTGATATACATTTTGGGAAGTCAAGTCACAAGAGTATTAGAACTGACTCTACTGGAGCTTCCACTGGTCCTTTTTGAACACATAATTCTGAATTCACTTTCAGGTGATAGAAACCTGTTTTGGTCACAGCTTTGATATGGATGGTAAATGTCAGATCTGAGTGTATTAACACAGGTTACAAATCTGATCCTTGTTTTTTAGAGGCACAGATGCAAGTTTTATCCCTATTTAATTGTAGAAAACCTTGGTTCATCCAGTCACTAGTTTGGAAAAAAAATATTTATGAATTAATTACATCATGGATTTGTCAGTTTGAATAATGTAATGACTGCCTCATGATATTATCAGGGAGTACATACTGCAATTTGCAAAAATGATTTTTGCACTGTTCTGGGGCTCCTGCACGATGTTTTTATACTATTTAACTTTGACTACATTTTTTCACTGCACTCTCTGAATACACATGGCAATTAACATGAAACTTTAACTAGTGTAGTGGAATTCCTGATACTTTGAACACTGACATGTAAAACTAAAATTTTCACTATTCACTGTTGATGAACTTATCTTTCAGAATCCTACCTTTAGTTAACGCCAAGGAATGGGAATTTCCACAAGCAACTTGAATCACTGGTACTGGCAGTGGTAAAGGCACCCCACTGCATGTTAATGAGACAAAGATGTACAAATAACACAATAACTTCAAGTGATCTGTATGCAGTGTTTTTGACTAATGCATAGAATATGAGCCCACCTGGGTCTGTATTGGTCACACTCTGGATCTGGTAACAACCCGAGCTGTCCATCCTCTCCAGCCCCCCAAGAGAAGACACCTCCAGTTGCATTTACAACCAGACAGTGATCCTGACCACAAGCCATGGCCACCACTTTACTCAGTCCCTTTACACGGCCTTACACAGGGGAGAGCAGAAAACAGTCAACATACGTATACAAGAAGAGGAATCCTTTGTGATACTTCAAGAATTTACAATTTTCAAACCCCTACACACAAATCTTTACAAATATTTATACTTGGGAATTTGGGAAAAAAAAACAAAAACAACAAACTTTTCTTTTCACCTATATGTGTCAAATCAAACTACTTTTATAAGCTATACATGAAACACTGTTAACTTATTATTAGTAGTAGTAGTAGTATTATCATTACTACAACAAGTAGTAGTACTTTTTATTTATATTCTTATTATTATTTTGATTATTAGGGGCTCGGGCATCGACACGAGCACCTCTCCCCCATTGCAAAGCAATGGGAGAGAGGTGCTCGTGGCGAAGCCACGAGCACCTATTGTTCTTCCGCGCGTTTATTATTAGGGGCTCGGGCATCGACACGAGCACCTCTCCCCCATTGCAAAGCAATGGGAGAGAGGTGCTCGTGGCGAAGCCACGAGCACCTATTGTTCTTCCGCTCGTTTATTATTTTTATATATTATTAGGGGCTCGGGCATCGACACGAGCACCTCTCCCCCATTGCAAAGCAATGGGAGAGAGGTGCTCGTGGCGAAGCCACGAGCACCTATTGTTCTTCCGCTCGTTTATTAGGGGCTCGGGCATCGACACGAGCACCTCTCCCCCATTGCAAAGCAATGGGAGAGAGGTGCTCGTGGCGAAGCCACGAGCACCTATAGTTCTTCCGCTCGTTTATTAGGGGCTCGGGCATCGACACGAGCACCTCTCCCCCATTGCAAAGCAATGGGAGAGAGGTGCTCGTGGCGAAGCCACGAGCACCTATAGTTCTTCCGCTCGTTTATTTTTATTATTATTATTTTTCATCTTACGGCCACATTTTCGCCGATTAATAGGGCCCGAACCGCTGGAAAGACCCCTGCACAATATACATTAAAACGTGCGGTTTCATCGGGAATAGTGTGCTATGTTATTTTCATAGAGATTCGTGAATGTTTCGCAGAGTTATTCGCGAAAAACACGCGAAAAAAGTCCCATAGAAATGAATGGGGAGATGAAAAAATCAGCCAGAAAAGTCCACTTTTTTCCAGACACTACTACTTCACCATACTTTCACCTACAGACTTCATTTAAACTTTAAAACGCAGGCATTTTGTCCTCTCCGCACGAATGTACTTTGTATGAGGATGGGTTTTACGGTTTTCAATAGGTGAGTCTTCAAAAACCCCTGGGTTGAGTGAAAATTCTCAAAATTTCCTGAGTTAGAGTGGGTGATGTCATCACACTAGAGTGTGAGAGCAGTGAAAATTCACCTGAAAATTCTCTGAATAAATCGCCCTCCCGGCCAAACCATACATCGCAGGTGAATGACATTTTCCAAAAACGTAGCCATGGTTCCTGGGCTTCATATGAAACCATGTTTGAAGACCTAGCTTTTTTTAAAGTGAAATGGCAGGCACTAGTTTGGAGGCTCATCCCTTCTTTCTCCCATTAACTCTCCATTGTAGCGGATTCCTTCTTGTCTTGGTCAGTATACTGTTTTTACACTGCTCTAACTCAGTCATTTCTCATAGTACGTGAAAAAAACCTACATCTGTGTGTTCCCCAGGTCCTTCTGACGCTCACAGTCATTTCGGTTTTCACCTATCTTGTACGGTTTTCCCATAATTAGCAGTTTTCCGGGACCTGTTCTGAGTGCCTCACTCAGTCTATTCCTGCTGCTCTGTGTGTCTCTCTCTCTCTGTGTGTGTCAGTGCAGCGCCGTTGCTGCGGCAACAGCCCCTCTGCTCTGTGTCCCAGGTGTGTCCAATAAACTGAATCAGTCTGACATGTTTCTCCTCCCATAGCAACCCTGGAGAGTCCATAGCAACGCTGGGTGTCTGTTAGAGTACTGATAGTACTACTAATACTACTACTGCTGTTACTACTACTACTACTAAAAATACAACCACTACTACTGAAAGTACTACTACTATTACTAAAAATACGACTACTATTACTACTACTACTAATAAAAATACTACTACTACTACAAATACTACTACTACTATGAAAACTACTTCTACTACTACTACTACTAAAAATACTACTACTAGTATTACTAAAAATACTACTACTACTACTACAACTACTACTACCACTACTACTAAAAATACTACTTCTATTACTACTTCTCCTTCTACTTCTCCTCCTTTTACTGATAGAATAAACTGATTCAAACTGATTCTCTCTCATACACACACACACACACACACACACACACACACACACACACACACACACAGAGTATAGAACACAGACAGTTGAAGCTCAGGTGTCAGGTGATCAGCATCAGCCAATCAGGTCACACATGACTACACCTAATGGGGAGAGGAAAAAATCAGCCAGAAAAGTCCACTTTTTTCCAGACACTACTACTTCGCCATACTTTGACCTACAGACTTCATTGAAACTTTAAAACGCAGGCATTTTTGTCCTCTCCGCACGACTGTACTTGTTATGAGGATGGGGTTTACGGTTTTCAATAGGTGAGTCTTCAAAAACCCCTGGGTTGAGTGAAAATTGTCCACATTTCCTGAGTTTGAGTGTGTGATGTCATCACACTAGAGTGGAAGAGCAGTGAAAATTCAACTGAAAATTCTGTAAATAAATCGCCTTCCCGGCAAAACCATACATCGCAGGCGAATGATATTTTCCAAAAACGTAGCCATGGTTCCTGGGCTTCATATGAACCCATGTTTGAAGACCTAGCTCTTTTTAAAGTGAAATGACAGGCACTAGTTTGGAGGCTCATCCCTTCTTTCTCCCATTGACTCTCCATTGTAGCGGATTCCTTCTTTTCTTGGTCAGTTGACTGTTTTTAAACTGCCCTAACTCAGTCATTTTTCACAGTACGGGAAAAAAACCTACATCTGTATGTTCCCCAGGTTCTTTTGACGCTCACGGTCATTTCAGTTTTCTCCTATCTTTTACGGTTTTCCTTTAATTTACAGTTTCTCGGGACCTGTTCTGCTCCAGTCTCAGCCTATTCCTGCTGCTCTGCGTCAGTTTCATTCTGTGTGTGTGTCAGTGCAGCGCCGTCGCTGTGGCAACTACTACTGATACAACTACTAAAAATACTACTACTACTTCTATTACTACTACTAACGGTGACGTCGGTCAGCTGCCAAACTTTGACACACAGATTGTCCATATAAAGTGAATGGGGGTTCAGAACACAGAATTCCCCTCCGACCATGAAGTCTTTGGTAACGTCGAACCGACATGCCCCCCCGACCCCCGAGCCCCTCTCACGATTTCCGCGTGTGGAAATTGTCTAGTTTTTATTATTATTATTATTTTTCATCTTACGGCCACATTTTCGCCGATTAATAGGGCCCGAACCGCTGGAAAGACCCCTGCACAATATACATTAAAACGTGCGGTTTCATCGGGAATAGTGTGCTATGTTATTTTCATAGAGATTCGTGAATGTTTCGCAGAGTTATTCGCGAAAAACACGCGAAAAAAGTCCCATAGAAATGAATGGGGAGATGAAAAAATCAGCCAGAAAAGTCCACTTTTTTCCAGAAACTACTACTTCACCATACTTTCACCTACAGACTTCATTTAAACTTTAAAACGCAGGCATTTTTGTCCTCTCCGCACGAATGTACTTTGTATGAGGATGGGGTTTACGGTTTTCAATAGGTTGGTCTTCAAAAACCCCTGGGTTGAGTGAAAATTCTCAAAATTTCCTGAGTTAGAGTGGGTGATGTCATCACGCTAGAGTGTGAGAGCAGTGAAAATTCA
>NC_043969.1:23232167-23249047 GCF_902148855.1 Sphaeramia orbicularis | reverse complement strand
TTTGCACTATTTACACTATTATACACTGTTGTTAATACTTTGTTACATTTGCAACTTTTACATACTATGTTTAATGTTTAATACTTGTTACATTTGCACTATTTACACTGTTTAATTTGTAACATTTGCACTATTTACACTGTTAATGTTTAATACTTTGTTACATTTGCACTATTTACACTGTTTAATGTTAACACTTTTTACATTTGCACTATTTACACTGTTTAATGTTTAATACTTTGTTACATTTGCACTATTTACACTGTTTAATACTTTGTTACATTTGCACTATGACACTGTTTAATACTTTGTAACATTTGCACTATTTACACTGTTTAATACTTTATAATTTTGCACTATTTACACTGTTTAATTTTTAATACTTTGTTACATTCAAATTTACACTGTTTAATACTTTGTTACATTTGCACTATTGACACTGTTTAATACTTTGTAACATTTGCCACTATTTACACTGTTTAATACTTTAAATTTTTGCACTATTTACACTGTTAATACTTTATAATTTTTTGCACTATTTACACTGTTTTAATGTTTAATACTTTTTAAATTTACACTATTCTACTTTTAATTTCTGAACTCTACCCTTTCATACGTGTATCTCTTATTTGCACATATTCAGATTGCACACTACATTATATCTTATATTTGTTAATATGTGTCTGTATCTTATTGGTGTTATTAGATTAAGTGCACTGTCACTGGCAGAGAACCTGCAATTTCATTACACAACTGGTGTAATGACAGTAAAGTCTATTCTGTTCCATTCTATTCTATTAACCCCCTAGCTCTTGATAATATTTTGGTGTTATTGAGCACAATTCAGTAATTACATCTTTGCATATTTTATTTTGTATCGTTGAGTAAATAAGAACTCTCCTCCCTTCTGTATACTCTTTTGTGATGCAGATTTTGGCGGATGACAGGTATTTTCAGATAGACAAGGGGTTTAAATACTGCAGCTGTAATTAGCTTTCACCAATCAGATGCATTCACATGACTTTACTGCTCTAATGTTGCAAAAGTGTCTTCTCTCTTTCCACAGCAGTGTAAAATGCTTGAGGTCATCTACATAGATTCATATTTAGTCTTGTGATTTTGACCAGAGGATGAAGCCACAGACGGAGGATGTATTTTCAGATTCTGACGTTTTAGACCTGATTTTACTCTGTTTCATGTTGTTCTTGAGGCAGTTTGTGTTTGGTTAAGGAATCCCTAAAAATCATAGGATTTGGGCAAATTGTTTCTGCATAAAAAAAGTCACACGTTTAGAAAAAAATAAGACATTAGGATTGAACACATTTGCCAGTCATGACCTCAAGAACTACTGTGGTCTATAGAATGGAATAAAAGAGAGAAGAGGTCTAATGCACTGAGAGCAGTGTTTTTCAACCTTGGGGTTGGGACCCCACGTGGGGTCGCCTGGAATTTCTAGTATTGATAAATAAAAATAAAAACTTACTGATAAAAATAATACATGGTGAGTTGAGAGAGACAATCACACTACATAAAAGACATGACAACTCTGAAACTGAAGCACTGTGGTTCTGTTTATCTTTCAAATGTTCATTGTGGTCAGTTTCAATGCTGCAGCTCTTTCATAATTCATAGTTTGAGTTGTTTTTTCAGTATTAATTTGCAGCCTTATAAATTCAAGCTGGATTGGAAGAAAATAAATTCTCACTTTGTGCAGTAATCTACACCTGGCTTTTCTGCCTTCGTCCATAATAATATACATTATATAGACTAAATGTCATCTAAAATTAACGTTTATTTGCCAACATAGTATAGCAAAGTATTACATGATCAACAAATTAATTTAGCAAAAAAGTATTTGTTTTGAATGTCTGAGGTCACCAAAATTTGTGATGTTAAAATGAGGTCACGAGCCAAAAAGGTTGGGACCACTGACTTAGAGCATCAGGGTTAGTCAATTTTTTTCCTTTTTTTTTTTTTTTTTTTAATTTTTCCTACATATTCCTATCATCAGCTAAAATCTACCTCCTCTGACTCTCTACCTCTGTGGACCCTTCTGTTATTGCCTCTTTGCTCCCCCCTCTACCACCCACAGTTTGGATCCACAGGACATCCTGGTGTAGTGTGCAGTGCTGTAGATTTATGAGATTAAAACTATTTAATGTATAGCTTCAATCCTCCAAATCTCAGAAAATGAGAAACTGTTGCTACATGACGTATATCCAAAGCACAACTTCACTTTTGTGTAAAATAAGTTGGCAGATGCGACTGTTTCCTGTGCCCATCTGTGAGTGTCTGTCCTGTGGGGACGAGGCATGAGTGTGCACTCTTTGTCTGGGTATCAGTGTGTGTATGCGTTTGCATTCATTTCTCTGTGTTTTCCTGCTGTATGTGTGAGAAGGGCTTGAGTTTTCATGTAACTGTGTGTGTGTGTGTGTGTGTGTGTGTGTGTGTGTGTGTGTGTGTGTGTGTGTCCAGGAAAGTGGTGGTGTAATAAGTTACATAATTGTCTTCTAAGTTCAGATGAGATTTGGAACTTGCCTCTGGTGAACCGCACACTCACACATACACACAAGGAACAAATACATGTGTATACAGACGCAGCATATTTATCATCACCGCAAACACACTCTCAATGACACCTGGAGGCCTGGGGTTTTTAATGAGAGAACTTGAGTGGAATAAGGGGATTTGGGGCAAAGAAAAATAACTCCCTCATATTAGCCAAGGATGGGGGGCGGGGGTAAAAAAGGCCAAACTCGCTTATGATTTATGATGCATTTGTTTCACAAGCTATTAGTGTAGATCTTGACGTGAAGTTTCCTCCTGGGCTTTGGGAATATTTCACCCTTATGCATCCTGTCTACAATACATATACATATAACTTAACAGAGGGAGTGAGGGGATTATCTGCATATGAACTTGAATTAAAAATTCAAGGCTTGAAATTTGGGTCTCCATCTGTGACCGCTTTAACAGAAAACAAGGATGAAAGAAAGAGGGGGGTGACAGAGGAGAAGGAAAGGTGAATAACAGCCCTAAAGCATCCAGCTGTTCTGCTTTTTTCTGCAACATCTGTCATGGCAAGAGACAGAAGGAAGACAAAGAGAAGGTGAATGGAAATAAAGTATAAAAAGAGACGAAGAAAAGGAAATAGCATTAAAATGACTAGTTTTCTCTCCGCTATAGCATGCTGTGGACTTTATGATCTGACATGATGTATGTACATGTACATCCGTCCCATCACTCTCATATACAGAGCAGTATCTTATATTTCTTATCCCTCCTCCAGGGGGTCCTGCCTCAACACAATATGCAGTGTGGGGCGCTGTGGGTCCGATGATCTATCCTACACCAGCCCAAACAGCAGAACTGAAGGATTACTGAAGAAACTATCCTCTGTTTTAACCCACTTAGATAACTATGTCCTCACTATGATCATATTCAACTTCAATTAACTAAGGCTGAACCCCAACTCACCCCTTGGCCCTCCCCCTTACCCCTCCCCCTCCGTTTTTTCGTGTACACGTGAAGGGTAGTGTTGTCCTGATTCTCAATTAGACGGAGGGAAGGGCTAAGGCGGAGGACTGAATAGCACTCAAAATGGAGATTTCCCAGACCACACCATGAACAGAGGCTAGGAGAAATTTCCCATAATTCTGTTGAATCATTGGCAAGATGAGGTAAACACACCAAAAAATGCAGCAGTGATGAAAGAACACACAAATGTATGTATTTTCTTCGTAAACAACTTAATCATTTGATCGACAGTTTAAAGCCATTTCAATGTGTTATAGATCGCATTTCTGCAGTTTATAGTTGATAGCCGCAAAAACATGACCAAAGCCCGTGGAACAGAGACAATTACAGCTGCTGATGGCATGGGAATTCTTTCGGAAACAGTTGTCGCATCTGTTAATAGCGGCATCGATGACTGCTGATGACGTAACAGGTCGTAAAGGTTGTCCCATTTCATAGGGGAATGTTTCAACCCCTACCCATTGCAGCTCCGTTTCAAGGGTAGTGCCAAGTGCAGGGCCAAGGTAGGGGTGAGGGGGAGGGCCAAGGGTGAATTGGGATTGGACCTAAAACCATTTAATGAAGAACTAAACCATGGAAAATACAATTCTGTTGTCAACAAAAGTAAAGGAGTATCCTGATGTGGGTTAGTTCAAGTGGCTATATGTAGTGTTAATATTTACAGCTATCGACAGCGGGGGGGGGGGGGGGGGGGGGGGGGGGGGGGGGTCAGAACAGCCACCAAAACCACCAATGAATTAATGAATTAATGCTACGTCTGAACAGATTGTGTCACTCACTGACTAAATCTGAAACTCATTATTTACACACAGCTGTAATGTGGAATGATCACATTTTCCTCTTAATTATAATCTTCATGTGCTGTGTCAGCTGATAGTTTACATTGAAGTTCATGCAGAAAACAACGACAGTCAAACTACATATTCACCTCAGTTTCTGTAAAGTTTGTGTTATCAATAGCTGAACTAAAGATCTTTTCAGAATAAGGTCAGAACTGTCACAGTTTAGTTTGAACTTATAGGTAATAATATCACATCATAACTTTATGTATATGTTAATATGTCATAGTTAAACACTTTGATTTCAGCATCAAACTCCATGTTTTTCATTTAAAGCTCTGTCCAATTACCGCACTTCTAGCTTTTATCACGGTGTCACTTTCTTAATTATAAAAGTTGTTTATTATCAGTTATCCCCAACTCAGCCTTGATGTTAGTTTTCATCACCATTGGGATGGGGGGGGGGCTATTACTCCCTCCAGTGGTCCCATACATTCACAGTAACATGAATGTTGGCCAGTGGTTGTTACGGGTGGAAGAAAATATAATTTCTGCAGAATATTGCGATATTTCATTTCACAATACTGTATCGATATTATAAAGTACTGTATTGATATTTTTAGGTGTTAGGCATTTATTAAAATGCAGTTATTGTGGAGGTTCATTTTAATTTTTTTTGTTTTTCTCTTTTATTAAATAATGTTAGTTCCTTTGTTGGGATTGCACAAAAATAATGTTCTGATGTTAGTTCTGAACTAATAGAATATGAACATTTGAACAGGATCTTAAACTGTAATGTCTGTAAAACAGAATTTAAGTTTTAACACGGGAAAATTTTGTGATATAGCATTAGATCCTGTTCTGATAAAAAAAAAAAAAAAAAAAAAGTTTAGTATTTGTGCATATTTCTGGTGTGATTCAATTCTTCAAGGAAATAATCAATTTTTAAAAAAGAAACAAACAAAAAATTGCCTTTTTAACAGTATCATGAATATCGTGATATATTGCATCGTGATCCTGGTATTGTGATTTGTATCGTATCACCACATTCTTGCCAATACACACTCCTAGTGGTTGTTAATGAATTCAGTACACATCTCGATAAAGTCATGACAATTCATTTTTTGAAGACTCCAATGATACTATTAAGTACTTTTTGAGTATTTTAAAGTAGAAATACAACATACAGCTGTTGAAAGTTTACCTCACATTCATGAACTGGCATCCTATTTGTGTTTGGAAAACCAAGACAGTGATAACTAGAAAAGCACTCAGAGAGCGCAGACCTCTGCCAAGGCAGATCAGTGTGCCCCCCCCGATCACCACCAAAATTTGATCATTTGTTCCTGGTGCCAGTATCAACATTTCCTGAAATTTTCATTCAAATCCGTCCATAACTTTTTGAGTTATCTTGCACACGGACAGACAGACAGACAAACCAACGCCGGCAAAAACATAACCTCCTTGGCGGAGGTAATCAGTCAAACAAGACCATCTTTAGTGGTTTAAAGTAGCCTATATGTTAAACTGTTGGTGATTTTCATGTAAAGATCATGTGTTCATTTATTCATTTTTCCATAACCTGTTAATACTTTGTAGGGCTGTGGAGAAGCTGGAGTAAACCCCCAGGTGACACTGGCTGACGGTACACCTCACTCAGGTCACCAGCTCATGTAAGGATCATATTTTCTTGATTTAATTTATCAAATGTATAAGTTTTAAAAAACTTTTTCATGTCTAAGTTTAATTTATCAGTCACTGCCTCTATTTTCAGATTAGCATTAAAATGGAACACAGCCTAAAAAGAGCGTGACACTAAATTGAAAACATTTACATAGTATTAAAGTGTTTTAACAGGGAATTCATTTAAATAATTTCACTGTATCTATAAACTATAATATGGTGAGATCTGCAGACACTGTCTCCATAGCAGTATGGTTTGGTTTTGAATAAAAGAAAGTTTGACTGACTTCATCTCAAATGACTCTCATGAGACGAAGATTTTAGCCTGAAATAATAGACACCAACTACAGTGAATGGAAACATAAAACCAGCTGAAAATAATTTCAATAATTTCCAAGTTATTGAGCTGTGTGAAAAGAAAATACTGCTGCTGCTGCAAAATCTCCTGAGGGAACTTAGGATGACTGAATTCATGACAAGAAGTGAAATAACTGCAAAAAAGAAAGAGAGAAAAGAGGATGAGTGGGAGAGACGGTGGTGTCCAGGCTGGAGGTTACATGGGAGAAAGTGGCAAAGACAGAAGAAGAAGAAAAAAAAAGAGACAGACACAGAGTGAAGCCTGTTCTCCATGGCTGGTTGATCTTTAGTTATTTCTGCTGGAGGCATCAAAGCCTGACAGACGAGCAAAGAACAGCTTTCACTGACATCATTAAGCGACCTTATCCAGCATTTGTAAGACCCTTCACGCCTCATGAGCACACATATGCAGAAATATAATACACATACTCTAAGGTGCAAAGATGGATTTGCAGATACTTAGTAGCATTCACATACAGACTGACTCATTTATGGTGATTCTGAAAAATAAGACCAAACCAACTGATACAACATCACAAGTCTTATCAAAAGATTAACTGTTGCAAGTTGTCACTGGAATCTGGTCACACATTACTGTAAAACACAGAAAAACTGATCATCTTTACACTTCTGAAGAAATGTTTTCAGGTCTGACCCTCTGTTAGTGTGTGATGGTGTATGTACTTGCAGAGAAGCTGCCCTTTGCTTTTACTATTCAGTTAATTTACGTTCTAACATCCTGCATGATTCATGTCCAAATAAATACAAATATTTTGCAAAATGTATATACATACAAAATTTTCGGTTCGGTACGTTTTCGGTTTTCAAAGCCACGGTTTGTTTGTTTTTTTCCGTTCGGTACCGGAAGAAAGAAAACCCCTCAAAATGTCTATTAATGCATTTATGAATTTTTTAACATTTTTCCCCCAATTTTTGGAGACAATAGAATATAGAAAAACAGGAATAATATAATTCTGCTGCTACAAGTCAAATAGAAAATAAAATATATTATATATTACTAAATGTATTTTAAACATTAGTATTACACTTTTCCCTGAAAGGTAGTTTTGAACAAACAAGAAAAATCTAATCACAGTTCTGTCAGTTCACATTCTGCATAAAAATAACAAAAAAATTCCACATGAAGTGCAACATTAACAAGAGGGTAAACTGGTATTCTGTTTAAACAAACTGAAGAGAAACATTTACAACACAATGAACCAAATAATTTATTTTAGGACAGAGAACAAGCTGTTTAGAACACAGTGTATTTGTGTGTGCCTGTGTGCACAGGGGATTTTTTTTTTTGTCGGGGCCGGGGGGTAGGGGGAGTGCAGTTACATACCTGGGGGTGCGGTCCATAACTAACATAACGAACGCTGTCGTGAAATGAAAGTGAAACTTTACATACGTTCAACGTTCTATTTATTCCTCTATGATACAGCGTGCATGACAGACAGACAGACAGAAGAGCTAGTGTAAGTGTTTTAGAACTACCGTAGTTCCTAGGGGCCAAACAACGTCCGTCTTATTAACGTCTCTTTAGTAAAATATATATTGAAATGTGTATATATATATATATATATATATATATATATATATATATATATATCATTAAAAGATAATTTATTATTTTAATATTTTTTATAATTATTTTTATTTATTTATTTTTTATCAATTGCTAGAAATTTCAGGTGACCCCGTTTGAATTCCAGGCGGGTCACAACCCCAAGGTTGAAAAACACTGCTTTAGAACAAATAATCAGTTAATCTTGTCCTCCATTATCTTCACTGCCTCCACCTTTCTCACTGAGCAAAGGAAAAGGCCAACACCTTAACACTCTCCTTCCATACAATACAAGTGACAAATATTACACAGTTTTGTTGAAACAGCAGAGTGTAATTTTTGAGTAACTGTCCTGTGTAATGCAAGTTTTAATGACCAAGCAAAGTTAAAAGCAATGAAAGAACACAAGCAATAAACAGATAAAGTGCTCAATACAAAAGCGGAACAAAGAAAGTGTGCAGAGAGAGGACAGAGGCTCAGCGTTCCAGTCATTAAGTATTCAGTGCTTTTCATTAAAGCGGTCTGCTAAGCTCCATTTAATTAACACTGTGCTTCGTACAACAGACATATCAGCCCTGTTACTGCCACATCCACTCACATGGGAAGTCGACTAAATGCATTTTACCAAACCTGGCTTCCTTTGTCTCATGCTATTTGTTGAAACATCTTGATATTTTGAGATTTTCAGTATGTCAGGACAAAGCAGGGAACTGTACACCCAGAGATGTTGACTGTACATTTATCTGCAGGAGAGGAAACAGTTATAAAGTTATACGTTTTAGAGTTTTCAACTGTGACATAGTATGAAAACGTATATTTACTGCTGTACAACTGCATGTGTAGGGTACATCGCAGTCATCTTACATGTAAAATGAACTAAACCGGCTTTGTGTTTAACAGATTGAATATGATGTACTATTTCTAATAAAAAAACCCAAACATTGAATCCATATCAGAATGTGTCAATCCACACTGCAGTATAAATCTAAATGTATGTGATATATGCTGTGTGAGAGAGATTATCCTAATCCTCTGATTAAAAAAGAAGAAACAAAACATCAGACATTGTAACAGAGATAATACTAAACTGGTAGAACATCAGAAAATGAACTATTTGCATTTAGAGCTTTAGCAACATGATTTAATGGAGAGTTCCTCCATCCTAACAATATTTTAAGGTAATCTTGCTATAGAATGACCTGGTTCATGTTTGTGGCAGATTTTTAAAAATTTACAGATTCTTTCTTTTCTGTGATGATTGATAAGGAAATTATGTCACATTCATCATCACTGTGGTGAAGGTTGACCATTGATTCACTTATATCATTTGTGTGACACAATGTATGTGTTTATCTGTCATGCCATTCACCCACAGTGAATAAAGCATTACTGAGCTTATGTTATGCGTGCTATGGATGACTCATCTCACCGTACGCTTATTGTGCTCAGAGCCAAAACCTCACAAAAGGTTTTATCTGAACTCTATGTGCTGGAGCAACACACACACACACACACAGTAGGGATGGTTAACATTTTTCACATAAATACACTTGATGCATGGTTAAGCCGATGCAGACGTCCTGCCACTGTGGATTATTCTTGTAAACAATTCCAGTAATGTACACATCAGATAAGCCAGTAGACTGGCATCTCATAAACGCACCTACAGACGATGAGATTTGAGCTCTAAAGAGTTTATTACCAGCCACACTGTACAACACTGATCTAATAAATGTGGGTTCAACAACATGTGCACAAGAATAAAACGATATCAGCGTCTTTGTTTACAACATAATGCATACATAGGTGTAAACAATGAAGAGAGGCTAATAGTCAGAGTTACAAAAGTGGTGTTTATGGTTACAGACAAAAGTGTAAAGCCAAGAGAGAGGAAAAGAATGTGGACTGAGTGATGACACTAATCTGGGATGCTAATTTTATAGAAAAAGAAAGAAAGAAAGAAAGAAGAAAGAAAAACTTTGAATTTGTCACAAGCCGTTTTCAACACGTTTCATTGGTTGAACATTTCTAAAACTATCAGGCCAACATGAGGACTAACCAATAGAATCATTTTATGACAAAAAAAAAAAAAAAACAAAAATGGATTTATGAGGTTTCCACCCGACAGCGACGATATATTAACCCATAAAGACCCAAACATCCACTGTCGACCAAAACATCTGCTGATATAAACTGTCTAATAACTGTTCATCCATTAATCCAATCAATACATGTAAATAATTGGTGTAAAATACAGTTTTTCACATTTCATGGTCATCAGATATGACCCATTTGGACGTTCAGAGACTGTGTAGTGAATGTGGAAACTCTGTCATCTTTTACAACATTGATTCACCAATAAAACCATGGAGTTGGATCAATGATAGGTTGAAGACACTTGATTTTATGTTCAGTTAATAATAGATTTTACTGAACAAGTCACTTTTTCTTCAGTTTTTTCTGTTTTGATCTAATAACCTTTGAATTTACTCCAAGCTTTGATGAACATCTACATCAGGGGTGTCAAACATGCGGCCCGGGGGCCAAAAACTGGCCCGCGGGATGAATTAGTGAAACACAAAAATTACACTGAAGATATTAACAATCAAGGATGTCAAAATAATTTTAGGTCAATTCCATGTAAAGTGGGTCAGACCAGTAAATACTATCATAATCTATACATAATGAAAACCACAAATTTTTCTCTTTGTTTTAGTGTAAAAAAGCAAAGTAAAAGTACACAAAAATGTCAACATTTACAAACTAGTCTTTTACAAAAAATGTGAAAAACCTGAACAAATATGAACAACCTGAAATGTCTTAAGAGAATTAAGAGTAATTGTATCAATATTCTGTCTGTTATTAAATGTTTTGTGTATTTGTAGATCCACTGTGATCTGGAAGTTGTAATGAACATGTGAAAATGAGAAGCTGAGGCCAAATAATGGCATCAGTTGTTAAAATTGCACTTTTTTTCTTAATAAATTTCATTTTGGTCATGGTTTTCATGTTTTTCCACATTTTTTAAAAGGATGTAAAAATTTGATAATATAATTTTACTTTTTTCACTCTAAGACATAGAAATGAGACACAAATTTTGGATTTGATATTATTTTTGTATTATTGTGTTATTATTTTAATCATCTGGCCCACTGCAGGTCATATTGGGTTGTATGTGGCCCCTGAACTAACATGAGTTTGACACCCCTGATCTACATGATCAGTGAATTAAATATAGGAAAATAGATGATTTTCACTGGAAAAAAATGCAAAATACAAAGGATAATATTATGATAAATGGTGATAAATCATTTAAGAAAGGTAAAATAGGTGAAAAATTCATTTGGGAACTGCCACAAAAGTCACACTGGGTCTTTAAATAAGCAAGGTTAAATAAGCAAGCATAAATCTAGAGTACTGTGCATTCACCTTTGGCCAACATCAGGTTTGCTGGATTAGTAAAGTTGACCGCACATATGCACTTCTCTGTCTGGATATATGGGAGGCATGTACAGCAGTAAAAATAAAACCTTCAGAGAAATAACAGCTTCTATAAACCACAGAGATAATATTCAGTGTGACCTCCCTTTGCATTTAACATGCCTTTAACCCGTCTGTTCAGAAAACCTGACATTTATTGCATTTATTTTCTGATGTTTTATACCAGGTGTTACACTGAATGCATTCAGTGTTAACCATTTCAACCCATTTAATTCAGTTTTTTTGTGCCTTTTAATGCTGCGTACATATTCTCTGTATGTTTCTGTTCTTTCTGAAGAAAAGAGAATGAGAAATAAATATGCATACTCAGTTCAACCCTGTAAAACTAAGTTAAAGCGGGCCTAAGTTCATTTATTGCATGTCATCCAAACAGAAAACCATACTGTCATTAACAAAAATATCACAACTCTCAGCAGTCCACTTGACATGAAATAAAACCCAGTAAAATATCTTACAGTGATGAGAAAAAGGAGAGCTTTAAAATACTGTAGATTTTTAACAAATCAACCAACAAAAAAATCTGTAGCTACATCACTGTGACCAAATCTGATTTTAGCTTCATAAACTCATTAAGTATTGATGTAATTTCAGGCTGAATTCCTGTCGGTAGTAGAGTGGATGTAGGTGGTAATTTGGTAGTGATGGGGGGGGGGGGGGACACACACACTGATCTGCCTTGGCAGAGGTCTGCGCTCTATGAGTGCTTCTAGTTATGTTCTGTTTTATGTTTTTGTATTATAACTGAAAAAGACAATAAAAAACTTGCCAAAAAAAATAGAAAAGCACTCGGAGAGCGCAGACCTCTGCCAAGGCAGATCATGCCCCCCCCCCCCCCCCCCGATCACCACTATCAACATTTCCTGAATTTTCATCCAAATCCGTCCATAACTTTTTGAGTTATCTTGCACACGGACAGACAACAAACAGACAAACCAACGCCGGCAAAAACCTAACCTCCTTGGTGGAGGTAAATATGACAATTCCGATCGGGGATTTACTAAAACCAAATTAACCCTGTGTTCTGACTGAATGATGCTGGTGAGTGGGTGATCTCACATCAAAGATGGCGTCAGGAGTTGCCTGATAAACTCCTCAGCAGATCCTTATCTGGTCTGAATCCATCACACACACTTTGATAGACATGACTTATTGCGGTCAATGCAACTAAAAGACCCAGTCACCAACTCAGGTCACTGAGTCACTGACCAAATCCCAGATTGAAGGAGATCTGTGATAAAGAAGACGAGACAATGCCACATCTGTGTGATTCATGAGGATGAATATAAACTTTCAGAACATTATCCACCACAGTTCGTTTAATGTGGGCTAGGGCTGAACCGGTATTTGTTGTTTTATATTTTATACCTACCACCAGCTCCATCATTTCTCTGGGCTGGATTCATGTGCACATGGCTACCGTATTTGCACACAATATTGCACACAATGGCATCCGAACGGCACATACTTTTTTTGCTCTGTTACTGCATTGGAACTGTACAAATATGTTTTACGTTTCCTTTTCTATGTTTAATGTACACAGCCTTGATATATTTATTCTTTAGGGTTTTATTTTGCTGTACATATTCTTGTGTGTTTTGTATTTTCTCTTTTTTATTTTTTATCTAGCCAAGAACTACCTCTATTTTTATAATTTTTGTTGTGTCCACATTATGACTAAACATTCTTGAATCTTGAATCATAGGTTTTTATCGACCCCAGAACCTTTAACCTATAAAAACAACTTTTTCCCCAATTCTAGAGAAACAAACTTTTGAGAATGAATGGTTTAAACGCAGCATTAATGCGTTGACTTCACAGTGTACAGAGACAGTTAGCGTGAGGTGATTAAAGACCACACAGTGAGCACACCTGATTAACTATCTGAGAACAGATGGCTATCAGATGAGGCTTTCCATCAAACTCCTTCAGCTGGACAGAGTTCACGTCTGGAGCAGACAGGCTCGGGGATGACGCTCAGCGAATTAAAGGGTGTACCGTTCAATACAGGCGGCAGCAACAAAGGGGACACTGAATTCTGCTTTGGGCATTTTAGAACCTAAAAACCTACTTAAAACCAAATGGGTAATAAGGCTGAGAGAGGACAGAAGAATTTGATATTTCTAGCATGTGTTTGCACAGAGGGTTGGGTGACTGAGTACTTTTGAGCGATGGGTATCATAGGAGATTTTCCATCAAATCTGCACAGCTGGACAGGGTACACTACAGAAACAGGGACCTAATCTGCAAAACACAACGGAAGCATAACTGCTATGATACATCTTGAAATTCATGGCGTTAATTTTCACTGTTGCATCTGTGCTGCTTCAAGTCACCACTGTTTCATACACTTTACATGACTCCTTTTGTTTTTTTTTTTTTTTTTTTTTTCAATGGCGACATTTATTTGCACTTGAGGAGAAATCTGTTGAACATATTTGAATGCACTCAATGTAAACTCCATTAAAATCCTGTCTTTAACCCTTCATCAGGCAAGTGACTACATGTGTAACAAACTTTCTGTAGAATTACAGTAAATACCAGCCAAAAAAGTTGCCAATAAAATGCTGTAAAATTGTTTGCTAATTACTGGAATTACAGAATATTACTGGATACGTTTTACAGGTTTTGCTTTATATAAATTACAACAATGTCTTGCATGTTTAATATTAGAAACAACCATTAATTATATTTTAGTTTTTTTAGTTTTTTAGTTTTGACGGCTCCAGTTCGACTGTAGCCGTGCTAACGACGCTAACGGAGCCTGGACTATCTGAGGCATTTCCGAGTGGGGCTAATGCATGCAGCTAACATTAGCTTAACTTAACCAGTTTTTTGCTAGCTAACATTTGCAAAAACAGTGCATTCTGAGTCCCATACCCTGTATATTCCATTTGAGACACGACTATGGACTACGGATTCTGAATCCACTGACTCCGCCCCCTCCCATCTCAAACCCTCCCTGCCCCCCTCCCCTCCCTGTTCACCTCCCGCCGCCGCCCCGGTGACCCGAGGCCCCTCCCGCCGCACCCTTCCGACGCCGGACCCCACCATCATGCAGAAAGCCTCGTGCGGAGGGACCAGGTCCAGCAGATCCACCATGAGTGCCGGGAAGGCAGGTGGCATGAGGGCGGAGTCTCTGCACACCGCCTCCAAACTGTCAGCCTCCAAATTTCTGAGCACCAAATGGAGGATGACGGCAGCGAGGACGCCAGGAATCCACAAGAAACTGGACTGAGCAGTGAGTACGAGCTGTGGCTCCGGGGACGGTCCTAGGGTGATGTCACTAATAAGCCAAGATGGCGCGTTAACAAGCAAAATATTAATCGGGTGTCAAAGATCAACCTATGTTGTGTGGACGCCGCACAAACTCCCAGCATGCACTGCTGCACGAGAGTTCATCAGGTTTGTCGTAGGTTTTTCTCTGTGACTCAGGCTTTTGGTGGTTTTTCATAGGTTCTTCGTAGGTTCTTTGCAGGTTGTTCGTAGGTTGTTCATAGGTTCTTCGTAGGTTGTTCATAGATTATTTGTAGGTTGTTCACAGGTTGTTCGCAGGTTGTTCGTAGGATGTTCGTATGTTCTTCGTAGGTTGTTCACAGGTTGTTCGTAGGTTCTTCGTAGGTTGTTCATAGGTTGTTCGCAGGTTGTTCGTAGGATGTTCGTATGTTGTTCGTAGGGTCTTCGTAGGTTGTTTGTAGGTTGTTTGTAGGGTCTTCGTAGGTTCTTTGTAGGTTGTTCGTAGGCTCTTCACAGGTTGTTCGTAGGTCTTCGTAGGTTCTCCGTAGGTTGTTCATAGGTTCTTTGTAGGTTCTTCATAGGTTGTTTTTAGGTTGTCGTAGGTTGTTCATAGGTTCTTTGTAGGTTTCTTCGTAGGCTCTTGTAGGTTCTTTGTAGTTTTAGATGAGCGTCATCATCAAGAAGTGTCCTCATCAGATGTGGACAGTCCTCCGACCCTGACCAGGTCAGTCAGGATTGGTTTGATTTTCACCATGCCCCACCCCCTGGTCAGTCATGCTTGGTTTGTTTTTCACGATGCCACACCCCCTTTACCCCCTCCAACCCTGTCCTGCTGTGGCCCCACCCCCCTTTAACCCTTGCAACCCATTTTTGAAGTGGGTAATTTTCGACCACCTTTACGGAAAATCGCAAGGTGGGGGTATGTGGTCCGGAAAAAAAAGACAAGATTTTGGTCCAACTTTTTTTTTTAAATTGAAAATACTTCTTAATAATCCAAAGGCATCAATTTGTTACATGTGAGGTATGTCAGACTGTCTGAAACCATTTTTCAAGTAGGTCATTTTCGACCACCAGTACAGAAAATCGTAAGGGTGTGGTATGTCAACTGGAAAAAAAAACAAGGTTTTTGTCCAACTTTTTTTTGCTGAAAAATACTTCTAAACAATCCCAAAGGCATCAATTAGTCACATGTGAGGTATTTCAGACTGTTTGAAACCATTTTTCAACGGGGTCATTTTCGACCACCGGTACAAATAAATGTAAGGGCGTCTGGAAAAAAAAAAACGAGATTTTGGTCCAACTTTTTTTTTGTGCTTAAAAATACTTCTAAACAATCTCAAAGGCATCAATTAGTCACATGAGAGGTATTTCAGTTGATTTGAAACCATTTTTGAATAGGTTTTTTTTCGACCATTGGAAAATCGTATGTGGTCCGAAAAAAAAAAAAAAAGATTTTGGTTCAACTTTTTTTTTTGCTCAAAAATACTTCTAAACAATCCCAAAGGCATCAATTAGTCACATGTGAGTTATTTCAGACTGTTTGAAACCATTTTGGAAGAGGGTCATTTTCGACCACCGGTACGACAAATCGTAAGGGCGCGGTATGTCGTCTGGAAAAAAAGTCAACGAGATTTTGGTCCAACTTTCTTTTTTTGCTCAAAAATACTTCTAAACAATCACAAAGGCATCGATTAGTCACATGTGAGGTATTTCAGACGGTTTGAAACCATTTTTCAATGGGGTCATTTTTGACCACCGGTACGACAAATCGTAAGGTGGGGGGGTATTTGGTCCGAAAAAAAAAAAGATTTTGGTCCAACTTTTTTTTTTTTTGCTTAAAATATTTCTAAACAATCCCAAAGGCATCAATTAGTGATATGTGAGGTATTTCAGACTGTTTGAAATATGATAACTTCACTGACCTTGATTTTCTACATGACCAATACCTTTTTTTTAATTTCACAAAACTAATAAAGTCTTGTTATGTCCTCCAATGACACACTATGGTTAACATTTTGAATTTTCTATTTCTATGACTGCCTTATAAAGGGTTAACTTTATTTTCTTCCGCTATTCAAAGGGTGTTTTAATGGCTTGACAAAATTGTTGGATTGGTCTCAAAAATACCATCTAATGTTCAGCTGCAGACAGACTCAAAACCCCACTCAAACCCAGCAGGACCACAGTGGAAACCCACTTTCTAAAAATATTCTTTTCTATTT